>NC_073400.1:31929806-31963939 GCF_028641065.1 Leucoraja erinaceus | reverse complement strand
GGGTCGGGTCTTGTTCTCATCTCCTGCCATCGCTCGCATCCTTTTATACCGACTCCCCGCTTCTCCTGCCCCTCATTGTCTGCCCTCACGTACATTCAACCAATCACTGCCTCCCACGGGAGCATTGCCGGAGTCAGCCGCGACCTCTCCACCCTCTGCCAAAACGTGTCGTTGCATCAGCCGTTAACGTTTAACAAGAACAACGTCATCCCAGCTGCCAGCGGCCAACCAGGCCGCCCCACACATCCTGCTTGTGTCCTCTCCACCACGTCTCGTTCTGGTCAACCCATCGCAGGTTGAGGCAGAAACTATCCCGACATTTAAGAAACAGCTAGACAGGTACATGGATAGGCCAGATTTGGAGGGATATGGACCAAACTTGGACAGGTGGGACTAGTGTAGCTGGGACATGTTGTCCAATGTGGGCAAGTTGGGCCGAAGGACCTGTTTCCCAGAGTGGTGGAATATTGCGTTGGGGAACGGGTTCCGTTGGGGGATCGGGTGAGTGGTGGAATATTGCGTTGGGGAGCGGGTGAGTGGTGGAATATTGCGTTGGGTTTGTACTTGGTCTGCACAGTAACTTTATATAATTCTATCAGGTCTATGGGTGGCTCTGTAGTGCCAGCCCTCCACTGTCTACCCTGGCCTATCATGATTATATACTTACACCATAAGTACACAATAAGGTCTCAGTTATTCCAAGTAAACCAGACCATGATAGTACAAGACAACGTACGTGGGGCATCACCAGTGGGTGCAGTGTCCATCAGGGTTGTGTAGGGTTATGGTGAGTGGCGTAGGGTTGTGGTTGGGGTTGTGCAGGCTGGTTCAACAACCTTGTGCTTGCTGGGAAGAAGCTGCTCTTGAACCTGGAGCTCACGGTTCTCAGGCTCCTGTACCTTCCCCTCAGTAGTGGTGATAAGAGAGTGTGGCCAGGGTGTGTGTGGTTCTATAACTGGAAGACCAGGCTCCACACGGAGGTAAGAAAGCTCCTTGACAACCACAATTGACACCCAACGAGGGTCAAAACTGGACTCTAATCAGCAGCCCTAACAATGCACGAGGGCAATGCAGGGGCGGTACAGTGGCGCAGCGGTAGAGTTGCTGCCTTACAGCGCTAGAGACCCGCCTTCGATGGTAACTACGGGCACTGTCTGTACAGTGTATGTACATTGTCCCTGTGACCATGTGGGTTTCCTCCGGGTGCTCTGGTTTCCTTTCAGATTGCAAAGATGTGTAGATTTATAGGTTACACAAAAATGCTGGAGAAACTCAGCGGGTGCAGCAGCATCTATGGAGCGAAGGAAATAGGCAACGTTTCGGGCCGAAACCCTTCTTCAGACTGATCGGTGAACCTCTGTCGCACCTGGAACGATTGCTTGGGTCCTTGAACGGAGTCGAGGGGGGAGGTAAAGGGACAAGTGTTGCATCTCTTGCGGTTGCAAGGGAAAGTGCCCGGGGAGGGGGTGGTGCGAGAGAGAAGGGAAGAATTGACAAGGGAGTTATGGAGGGAGCGGTCTTTGCGGAAGGCAGATATGGGGGGAGATGGTTAGATGTGGCGAGTGGTGGGGTCACGTTGGAGGTGGCGAAACTGACGAGGATTACTTTTTGTATGTGACGGCTGGTGGGGTGAAAGGTGAGGACTAGGGGGACTCGGCCCTTGTTGCGAGTGCGGGGATGGGGAGAGAGAGCAGTGTTGCGGGGTATGGAAGAGACCCTGGTGCGAGCCTCATTTATGGTGGAGGAGGGGAACCCCCGTTTCCCTGAATAATGAGGACATTTCAGATGTCCTGGTGTGGAATGCCTCATCCGTGGAGCAGATGCGGCGTAGACGGAGGAATTGGGAGTAGGGGATGGAGTCCTTACAGGAAGCAGGGTGGGAAGAAGTGTAGTCCAGATAGCCATGGGAGTCAGTGGGTTTATAGTGTATGTCGGTCAGAAGTCTATCACCTGCAATGGAGATAGTGAGGTCAAGGAATGGTAGGGAAGTGTCGGAAATGGTCCAGGTGTATTTGAGTGCCGGATGGAAGTTAGTGGTGAAGTGGATGAAGTCAGTCAGTTGTGTGCGGGTGCAGGAGGTGGCACCAAAGCAGTCGTCGATGTAGCGGAGGTAGAGGTCGGGGATGGGGCCCTGGTAGATTTATAGGTTAATTGGCTTCAGTAAATTGTCCCTAGTGACCCGCCTTCGATTGTAACTACGGGCACTGTCTGTACAGTGTATGTACATTGTCCCTGTGACCACGTGGGTTTCCTCCGGGTGCTCTGGTTTCCTTTCAGATTGCAAAGGCGTGTAGATTTATAGGTTAATTGACTTCAGTAAATTGTCCCTAGTGTGTAGGTTAGAACTAGTGTAGGGGTGATCACTGGTTGGGTTGGACTCGGTGAGCCGAAGAACCTGTTTCCATATCCTAACATATTCAGTTTTTCAGAGCTCCGCGTGATGTCGGGACCAGCTCCACACAACTCCATACGGCTCCGGCGATCAAAGTGGGGCCGGCCCCGCGAGGCCGTACGGCTCAAGTGACCACGTTAGGTCGCGCTTGCCGCATGGAGTCGCATGCTCGTGGGACAGGCCCTTTAATCCGGCGATGTTGCCCGTAGTGAGCAAAAGTTGCACAAAGTTCACACCCAACTCAATGCTGGCGTACAAAGAATCACTCACACCGGCTGTCTTCAGGGCAGGCAGAAGAAAGTTTATTTACATTAAACGTACATTTACCGGTGCAAGCAAGGTCAGTTCTCCTCACTGCATGCGATCCACGCTCACACCTTCCACGCTGCTCATCTTTATACCTTTACTATTCCCTACTTAGTGTCAGAGTCAAACAATATGGAAACAGGCCCTTCCCCCAATACCATGTGCTCTAATTTTGCCCACTAATCTCCTATGTAGGACCATATCAAATACTTCCTGCAAGTCCAGGTACACTACATCCACTGGTTCTCCATTGTCCCCAGATCCTCTGACCACTAATACATCAGGGAGATTGTTTGTGTTCTCCTTAGTGAAGACGGATCCAAAGTTTTTAGTCTATAAAGGTCCAATTTTAGTCTGAACTAATTTTTTTCACATATCTAAAGAAGCTTTTACGATCCTCCTTTCTATTCTTGGCTATCTTACCTTCATACCTCATCTTTTCTCCCCGTATTGCTTTTTTAGTTATCTTCTGTTGCTCTTTAAAAGAGTTACCCAATCCCCTGGCTTTCCGCTCATCTTTGCAACGTTATACCTGGTCTCTTTTATTTTGATAGTGTCCCTGACTTCCCTTGTCAGCCACGGTCGCCCCTAACTCCCCTTGGAATCTTCCTTCCTCTTTGGAATCCGGGTGCTCCGGTTTCATCCCACACCCCAGAGACGTGCAGGTTTGTAGGTTAATTGGTCAGTGTAAATTGTATCTAGTGTGTGGGATAGAACTAGTATATGGGGTGATCACTGGTCCCCATTGACTCTGTGGCCGAAGGGCTTGTTTCCCTGTTGTACCTCTGAACGAAACTAAACTAAACTAGACTTTGCTACTGACCCTGGGACTGGCCCTGCTGAATCAGTGAGAGATCACCAGCTGCATCAATAATTCACAAAACGGTCTATCTCTATACACGGACCAAACACAGGAATACGACCCTTTATCTTCCTCTTTTACACCTGTCAGGAGCAACGTGGCGTCCTGAGTCATATAGACGTCGTGATGCACGAACTTCCAGTGAACATCAGATCCCGTATAATGTGCATACGCTCTCTCATGGAAATGGGCAATTTCAACACCATCTTTTATCCATTCAACAAACCTGTGATGATTTTTAAGGTTGGATATATTACATGGCAACGTAACAGAACCGCCCAGAGATGCAACGAGCACCTTCTTGTTAATCGGTGATGGGTGATGACTGATGGCATCAGAATCTGACTTGTCCGTGCATCTTGGAAGCTGTTCATTGGTGACTTGTCGAGGGGCCCGTGCGTTCCGCCCGGCCAAGTTTGCTTCCTCTCCCCATTCTCTGGAGATCGGACCTGTTCCAGTTGCGGAGACTTGCCACACCATCTCCACAAGGACCATGAATCCTATCCAGCTCTGCAGCCCCATGTTCCTGTGGGTGAAACAATGGGTCACCTTATTGCAACTCAGTAGGATTCATGATGACATTCCCTGAACCCGCCCAGAGTTGGGGAATCGAGGACCAGAGGACATCGGTTTAAGTCGAGGGGGGGAAAGATTTCATGGGAAACTGAGGGGTGACTTTTTTACACAAAGGGTGGAGGGTGTTTGGAACGAGCTGCCGGAAGAGGTAGTTGGGGCAGGTACTATCACAATGATTAAGAAACAGTTAGACAGGTACATTGATAGGACAGGATTAGAGGGGTAAGGGCCAAACGCAGGCAGGTGGGTCTAGTATTGATGGGGACACGTTGGTGGGCGCGGGCAAGTTGGGCCGAAGGTCTCGCTGTGACTCTATGACTCCATCACTTGTCCCACCCCGGTCATTCCTCCTTCTCCCTGGTCCTGTCTAGCAGAAGGTACAGAAGCTTGAAAGCGCGCACCACCAGACTCAGGAACAGCTTCTTCCCCTCTGCTATCAGGCTTCTGAACTGGGGGAACAGTGAACAGAGACAATCCCACCCCCATCACTCACAGACACTTGAAGGATCCACAGGGTTGGTTACCAGCTCCGGAGTCTCCACACAGGGTGACGGGGTCGGTCTTGTTCTCATCTCCTGCCATCGCTCGCTCCTTTTATACCGACTCCCGGCTTCTCCTGCCCCTCATTGTCTGCCCTCACGTACATTCAACCAATCACTGCCTCCCACGGAGCATTGGCCGGAGTCAGCCGCGACCTCTCCACCCTCTGCCAAACGTGTCGTTGCATCAGCCGTTAACGTTTAACAAGAACAACGTCATCCCAGCTGCCAGCGGCCAACCAGGCGCCCCACACATCCTGCTTGTGTCTCCACCACGTCTCGTTCTGGTCAACTCATCGCAGTTGAGGCAGAAACTATCCCGACGTTTAAGAAACAGCTAGACAGGTACAGGCATAGGTCAGATTTGGAGGGATATGGACCAAACGTGGACAGGTGGGGCTAGTGTAGCTGGGACATGTTGTCCAATGTGGGCAAGTTGGGCCAAAGGGCCTGTTTCCATGCTGTATCACTCTATGACTGTATAACACTATGACATTAAATCTTCTGCTTATCGAATCCACACACAAGATTAGTTGTTCAGCCAGAGCTGATCACACTTCTCGGCATCTGCATACAATGGTATCTGTCTTGTCGCGTCTTGTGCTGCTTGTTCGTGGTGGTGGAGAGATTGGTGTAAACGTGAAACATTAAATAAATAATGATAACTAGACCAAGTGGGACCCGTTGGGCCCCGTTCCCCCAACGTAATATTCCACCACTCACCCATACCCCACAATACTCACCCCATCCCCCCACAAGGAAAATTCTGGAACTGAAACCTCTCTCTTACTCCCCCCCCCCCACAATGAAACGGGGAGCCCCCGCCCCCAACCCACCCCTCCCCACAATTGTAATTATTTTATAAATAAGGAGTAAATGAAACCTCTCAGCAATTCCACCCCCCACAATGAAAAACCTCCTCCCAAGAAATCTAAATGAGATTCCTCTGCGATGTACCCGTCCACCCCAACGTAATATTCCACCACTCACCCATACCCCACAACTGCGCAGACGAGTCTCTTACACTCCCTCCCCCTCGTCTTTACCCTCTTCCTTCTCTCCCCTCTCCTCCTCCCCTCCTCCGCACATTATTAATCACATTAACACCTTTGACAAAATAAACTGCTCCACTTCACATTACATGCTGTAGTTCACAAGTTATAGCGTTTTAAAAATAGTGAAAACCAACTTATTAAACAGCAAACCTTCACCGCGCTTCGAGTGATGTCACAAAGGGGGAGTGGTCGACCACCAGTTTCCAGTGATGTCAGGGGGAGGACCTCTTTGAAATTAACTTTCCGCTTTATCCGACCCGGCCTTCTACGCCCCACATGGGGTTTTTCGCGGCCATCAAAGAGGCGTCGAGACTGCGGCGGTGAAGGAGACATCGTGACCGCCATGGGCGGAAATCCTGGGGGGGGGGGGGAACAGGGGGCACGTCTCCCTATGCTTTGGGAGGTGGGGGACGATTCCCCCCCCGCCCATGTTTTGTGTTCCGGACTTTATCAGACGCTTTCTATGGGCAGAATCGTCCCGTTCGCGGGGCCTTTCAGCGCCCGAGCGGCTTAAAATCAAACTGCTGCATCGAGGCGATCGAGGCTCCCATAGAAACATAGAAAATAGGTGCAGGAGTAGGCCATTCGGCCGTTCGAGCCTGCACTGCCATTTAATATGATTATACTGATCATCCAACTCAGTATGCCATAAAGTCCTGCCATCCCAGGAATCAGTCTGGTGAACTTTCTCTGTACTCCCTCTATGGCAAGAATGTCTTTCCTCAGATTAAGAGGCCAGCCAGTTCTCTATCCACATCAATACCAATGTTGAAACCACCGCCGGGCGATGAAAGGCCCCGCGAACGGGCCGATTCAAGTCCCACGATTCGGGGCGGACGAAGCTGCTGTTGCTGGAGTTCGGAGTCGGTCACCAACCAAGTCAGTTCCCGATGTTACCGTCCACAGGGCCCACGGCCGAATCCTCGCGTGTGTGCCGCATGCACGCGTGTGCATGTGTGCCGCCATGGAATTGTGCCCCACCATGTTTTGATGCCGATTTCCGTGCAAGGAGATGACCTCCAATGAAGTGTAAATGCATGGTTGATTGGATTACTGTAACAGCATTGTAAATATTGTATATAATGTGCCAGGCAGTTATCCTACTGCTTGTTGATTGGCTAAAGTGTTGAGCCCTGGCAGGTTTGTTTGAATTCCAGGGTAAATGTTGCATTATTCAAGTTAAGTTAGCATCTTCCAGAAGCTTCTCCTGAAACACTGTATGGGATCTGTTAGTGGTCTGGGAAACTGTCTATAATATACTGATGTAATTAATATGTTTGATTAGATTGTAAAGAGACCACCCCTATGTAGTTCGGCCCCTCAAGGTTCGGGGACTTATAAAAGGCAGCCCCCACGAGGTCCTTTGTCGATCTTCTAGAAGAATCCTTGGGACAGCGTGACCTTTTGGAGTGTTTCTGCTTGCACGAGGCTGAACATAGAAACATAGAAACATAGCTAATAGGTGCAGGACTAGGCCATTCGGCCCTTCGAGCCTGCACCGCCATTCAATATGATCATGGCAGATCATCCAACTCAGTATCCTGTACCTGCGTTCTCTCCATACCACCTGATCCATTTAGCCACAAGGGCCACATCTAACTCCCTCTTAAATATAGCCAATGAACTGGCTTCAACTACCTTCTGCGGCAGAGAATTCCAGAGATTCACCACTCTCTGCGTGAAAAAAGTTTTCCTCATTTCGGCCCCAAAAGATTTCCTATTATCCTTAAACTGTGACCCCTTGTTCTGGACTTCCCCAACATCGGGAACAATTTTCCTGCATCTAGCCTGTCCAACCCCTTAAGAATTTTGTACGTTTCTATAAGATCCCCCCTCAATCTTCTAAATTCTAGCGAGTACAAACCGAGTCTATCCAGTCTTTCTTCATATGAAAGTCCTGACATCCCAGGAATCAGTCTGGTGAGCCTTCTCTGTACTCCCTCTATGGCAAGAATGTCTTTCCTCAGATTAAGAGACCAAAACTGTACGCAATACTCCAGGTGTGGTCTCACCAAGAGCCTGTACAACTGCAGTAGAACCTCCCTGCTCTTATACTCAAATCCTTTTGCTATGAATGCTAACATACCATTCGCCTTCTTCACTGCCTGCTGCACCTGCATGCCTACTTTTAATGACTGGTGTACCATGACACCCAGGTCTCGTTGCATCTCCCCCTTTCCTAATCGGCCACCATTCAGATAATAGTCTAATTTCCTGTTTTTGCCACCAAAGTGGATAACCTCACATTTATCCACATTATACTGCATCTGCCATGCATTTGCCCACTCACCCAGCCTATCCAAGTCACCTTGCAGCCTCCTAGCATCCTACTCAGAGCTAACACTGCCCCAACCTTTGTGTCATCCGCAAACTTGGAGATGTTGCATTCAATTCCCTCGTCCAAATCATTAATATATACCGTAAATAGCTGGGGTCCCAGAACTGAGCCTTGCGGTACCCCACTAGTCACTGCCTGCCATTGTGAAAAGGACCCGTTTACTCCTACTCTTTGCTTCCTGTCTGCCAGCCAGTTCTCTATCCACATCAGTACTGAACCCCCAATACCGTGTGCTTTAAGTTTGTATACTAATCTCTTATGTGGGACCTTGTCGAAAGCCTTCTGGAAGTCCAGATACACCACATCCACTGGTTCTCCCCTATCCACTCTACTAGTTACATCCTCGAAAAATTCTGTAAGATTCGTCAGACATGATTTACCCTTCATAAATCCATGCTGACTTTGTCCAATGATTTCACCACTTTCCAAATGTGCTACTATCCCATCTTTAATAACTGATTCTAGCAGTTTCCCCACTACCGACGTTAGACTAACTGGTCTGTAATTCCCCATTTTCTCTCTCCCTCTCTTTTTAAAATGTGGTGTTACATTAGCTACCCTCCAATCCTCAGGAACTACTCCCAAATCTAAAGAGTTTTGAAAAATTATCACTAATGCATCCACTATTTCTGGGGCTACTTCCTTAAGTACTCTGGGATACAACCTATCTGGCCCTGGGGATTTATCGGCTTTTAATTCATTCAATTTACCTACCACCACTTCCCGGCTAACCTGGATTTCACTCAGTTCCTCCATCTCATTTGACCCCCGGTCCCCTGCTATTTCCAGCAGATTATTTATGTCTTCCTTAGTGAAGACAGAACCAAAGTAGTTATTCAATTGGTCCGCCATATCCTTGTTCCCCATGATCAATTCACTTGTTTCTGACTGCAAGGGACCTGAAGGGTTTGGCCAAGCAGATACAAGGATTGAACCCGCAGTGGTTTAGGTATCGTGAGGGGGAATTTGATGTACAATCCAAAAATAAAGTTTAGTTGTTCCAGTGCTTGACTCAGTGGTTTTTGACTGAACTAGACTGGGGGTAAGCTTGAGAAGAATGTATTTAATCCCTCCCCACCACTACCACCCTCCTTCTCCCTCTACCCCTTCCCACTCTCTCTCTACCCCCTTTCTCTCTGCCTCTCTCCTTCTCTCCCCCTCCTCTCTCTCTCTCTAGGTATTGAAGAGGGAGGGTGAAGAGGAGGAAGAGGGGATGCAGAGAAATGAGCCGCGCCTGCATAGTTGGGGGCTATGAGTGAGTGGTGGAATATAATGTTGAGGAGCGGGTGAGTGGTGGAATATAGCGTTGGGGAATGGGTGAGTGGTGGAATATTGTGTTGGGTTTGTACTTGGTCTGCACAGTAACTTTATATAATTCTATCAGGTCTATGGGTGGCTCTGTAGTGGCAGCCCTCCACTGTCTACCCTGGCCTATCATGATTATATACTTACACCATAAGTACACAATAAGGTCTCAGTTATTCCAAGTAAACCAGACCATGATAGTACAAGACAACGTACGTGGGGCATCACCAGTGGTGCAGTGTCCATCAGGGTTGTGTAGGGTTGTGGTGAGTGGCGTAGGGTTGTGATTGGGGTTGTGCAGGCTGGTTCAACAACCTTGTGCTTGCTGGGAAGAAGCTGCTCTTGAACCTGGAGCTCACGGTTCTCAGGCTCCTGTATCTTCCCCTCAGTAGTGGTGATAAGAGAGTGTGGCCAGGGTGGTGTGGGTCTATAACTGGAAGACCAGGCTCCATACGGAGGTAAGAAAGCTCCTTGACAACCACAATTGACACCCAACGAGGGTCAAAACTGGACTCTAATCAGCAGCCCTAACAATGCACGAGGGCAATGCAGGGGCGGTACAGTGGCGCAGCGGTAGAGTTGCTGCCTTACAGCGCTAGAGACCCGCCTTCGATGGTGACTACGGGCACTGTCTGTACAGTGTATGTACATTGTCCCTGTGACCATGTGGGTTTCCTCCGGGTGCTCTGGTTTCCTTTCAGATTGCAAAGACGTGTAGATTTGATGGTTAATTGGCTTCAGTAAATTGTCCCTAGTGTGTAGGTTAGAACTAGTGTAGGGGTGATCACTGGTTGGGTTGGACTCGGTGGGCCGAAGAGCCTGTTTCCATATCCTAACATATTCAGTTTTTCAGAGCTCCGTGCGATGTCGGGACCAGCTCCACACAACTCCATACGGCTCCGGCGATCAAAGTGGGACCGGCCCCGCGAGGCCGTACGGCTCAAGTGACCACGTTAGGTCGCGCTTGCCGCATGGAGTCGCATGCTCGTGGGACAGGCCCTTTAATCCGGCGATGTTGCCCGTAGTGAGCAAAAGTTGCACAAAGTTCACACCCAACTCAATGCTGGCGTACAAAGAATCACTCACACCGGCTGTCTTCAGGGCAGGCAGAAGAGAGTTTATTTACATTAAACGTACATTTACCGGTGCAAGCAAGGTCAGTTCTCCTCACTGCATGCGATCCACGCTCACACCTTCCACGCTGCTCATCTTTATACCTTTACTATTCCCTACTTAGTGTCAGAGTCAAACAATATGGAAACAGGCCCTTCCCCCAATACCATGTGCTCTAATTTTGCCCATTAATCTCCTATGTGGGACCTTATCAAATACTTCCTGCAAGTCCAGGTACACTACATCCACTGGCTCTCCATTGTCCCCAGATCCTCTGGCCACTAGTACATCAGGGAGATTGTTTGTGTTCTCCTTAGTGAAGACGGATCCAAAGTTTTTAGTCTATAAAGGACCAATTTTAGTCTGAACTAATTTTTTTCACATATCTGAAGAAGCTTTTACGATCCTCCTTTCTATTCTTGGCTATCTTACCTTCATACCTCATCTTTTCTCCCCGTATTGCTTTTTTAGTTATCTTCTGTTGCTCTTTAAAAGAGTTACCCAATCCCCTGGCTTTCCGCTCATCTTTGCAACGTTATACCTGGTCTCTTTTATTTTGATAGTGTCCCTGACTTCCCTTGTCAGCCACGGTCGCCCCTAACTCCCCTTGGAATCTTCCTTCCTCTTTGGAATCCGGGTGCTCCGGTTTCGTCCCACACCCCAGAGACGGGCAGGTTTGTAGGTTAATTGGTCAGTGTAAATTGTATCTAGTGTGTGGGATAGAACTAGTATATGGGGTGATCACTGGTCCCCATTGACTCTGTGGCCGAAGGGCTTGTTTCCCTGTTGTACCTCTGAACGAAACTAAACTAAACTAGACTTTGCTACTGACCCTGGGACTGGCCCTGCTGAATCAGTGAGAGATCATCAGCTGCATCAATAATTCACAAACCGGTTTCTGACGATACTTGAGCCAAACACAGGAATACGTCCCTGTATCTTCCTCTTTTACACCTGTCAGGAGCAACGTGGCGTCCCTAGTCGTATAGACGTCGTGATGCACGAACTTCCAGTGAACATCAGACCCCATATAATGCGCATACGTTCTCTCTTGGAAACTGGCAATTTGAACACCATCTTTTTTCCATTCAACAAACCTGAGATAATTGTAAACGTTGGATAAATTACATGGCAACGTAACAGAACCACCCAGAGATGCAACGAGCACCTTCTTGTTAATCGGTGATGGGTGATGACTGATGGCATCAGAATCTGACTCGTTCGTGCATCTTGGAAGCTGTTCATTGGTGACTTGTCGAGGGGCCCGTGCGTTCCGCCCGGCCAAGTTTGCTTCCTCTCCCCATTCTCTGGAGATCGGACCTGTTCCAGTTGCGGAGACTTGCCACACCATCTCCACAAGGACCATGAATCCTATCCATCTCTGCAGTCCCATGTTCCTGTGGGTGAAACAATGGGTCACCTTATTGCAACTCAGTAGGATTCATGATGACATTCCCTGAACCCGCCCAGAGTTGGGGAATCGAGAACCAGAGGACATCGGTTTAAGGCGAGGGGGGGGGAAAGATTTCATGGGAAACTGAGGGGTGACTTTTTTACACAAAGGGTGGAGGGTGTTTGGAACGAGCTGCCGGAAGAGGTAGTTGAGGCAGGTACTATCACAATGATTAAGAAACAGTTAGACAGGTACATTGATAGGACAGGATTAGAGGGGTAAGGGCCAAACGCAGGCAGGTGGGTCTAGTATTGATGGGGACAAGTTGGTGGGCGCAGGCAAGTTGGGCCGAAGGTCTCGCTGTGACTCTATGGCTCCATCACTTGTCCCACCCCGGTCATTCCTCCTTCTCCCTGGTCCTGTCTAGCAGAAGGTACAGAAGCTTGAAAGCGCGCACCACCAGACTCAGGAACAGCTTCTTCCCCTCTGCTATCAGGCTTCTGAACTGGGGGAACAGTGAACAGAGACAATCCCACCCCCATCACTCACAGACACTTGAAGGATCCACAGGGTTGGTTACCAGCTCCGGAGTCTCCACACAGGGTGACGGGGTCGGTCTTGTTCTCATCTCCTGCCATCGCTCGCTCCTTTTATACCGACTCCCGGCTTCTCCTGCCCCTCATTGTCTGCCCTCACGTACATTCAACCAATCACTGCCTCTCACGGAGCATTGGCCGGAGTCAGCCGCGACCTCTCCACCCTCTGCCAAACGTGTCGTTGCATCAGCCGTTAACGTTTAACAAGAACAACGTCATCCCAGCTGCCAGCGGCCAACCAGGCGCCCCACACATCCTGCTTGTGTCTCCACCACGTCTCGTTCTGGTCAACACATCGCAGTTGAGGCAGAAACTATCCCGACGTTTAAGAAACAGCTAGACAGGAACATGGATCGGTCAGATTTGGAGGGATATGGACCAAACGTGGACAGGTGGGACTATTGTAGCTGGGACATGTTGTCCAATGTGGGCAAGTTGGGCCAAAGGGCCTGTTTCCATGCTGTATCACTCTATGACTGTATAACACTATGACATTAAATCTTCTGCTTATCGAATCCACACACAAGATTAGTTGTTCAGCCAGAGCTGATCACACTTCTCGGCATCTGCATACAATGGTGTCTGTCTTGTCGCGTCTTGTGCTGCTTGTTCGTGGTGGTGGAGAGATTGGTGTAAACGTGAAACATTAAATAAATAATGATAACTAGACCAAGTGGGACCCGTTGGGCCCCGTTCCCCCAACGTAATATTCCACCACTCACCCATACCCCACAATACTCACCCCACCCTCCCACAAGGAAAATTCTGGAAATGAAACCTCTCTCTTACTCCACCCCCCCACAATGAAACGGGGAGCCCCCGCCCCCAACCCACCCCTCCCCACAATCGTAATTATTTTATAAATAAGGAGTAAATGAAACCTCTCAGCAATTCCACCCCCCACAATGAAAAGCCTCCTCCCAAGAAATCTAAATGAGATTCCTTTGCGATGTACCCGTCCCCCCAACGCAATATTCCACCACTCACCCATACCCCACAACTGCGCACGCGAGTCTCTTACACTCCCTCCCCCTCGTCTTTACCCTCCTCCTTCTCTCCCCTCTCCTCCTCCACTCCCTCCATCACCTCTCCTTCCCTCTCATTTTTCCCTACCCTCAGTCACTGCCTCCCCTTTCGCACTCCCCCACTAAACACAACGTTTAAATAACATTTCTTCTCCTCCACTCCCTGCCTCTACTTACAACAATGTAAGGAATCTCTCATTGCACTGGCTGGAACTTATCTCAACACTGTTGATTGGGAGCTGAGATCCCATTCTGATGTCATTGTCGGATCAACCCCCCCTTCCTCTCCCTCTATTCCCCCTCCTCCTCCCACTCTCCCTCCTCCTCCCCTCCCCCACTTTCCCCCCCCTCTTCCTCCCTACCCCCTTCTCCCCCCCCCCCCCCCCCCCCCCCCCCCCCCCCCCCCCCCCTCACACTGCCTTGTAACTAACAACCTCCAATCCAGGCATCATTCTGGGATTCCTCTCCTGCACCCTCTCCAAACTCTTTGGGAAATTGGCTCCGGTTATCTCCCCTATCTATGCCTCTCATCTCTATATTGTTAAAAGTCTCATCTTGTGTATATGTATACGTGTGTGTGTTGTCTGTGTCTTTCTACCTTCATCAAAATGCCACGCATTAGCGCAGAAGCTTTCACACATTAGTAATTGTATTAACCCCTTTGACAAAATAAACTGCTCCACTTCACATTACATGCTGTAGTTCACAAGTTATAGCGTTTTAAAAATAGTGAAAACCAACTTATTAAACGGCACCCGCTTCGAGTGATGTCACAAAGGGGGAGTGGTCGACCACCAGCTTCCAGTGATGTCAGGGGGAGGACCTCATTGAAATTAACATTCCGCTTTATCCGACCCGGCCTTCTACGCCCCACATGGGGTTTTTTCGCGGCCATCAAAGAGGCGTCGAGACTGCGGCGGTGAAGGAGACATCGTGACCGCCATGGGCGGAAATCCTGGGGGGGGACAGGGGGCACGTCTCCCTATGCTTTGGGAGGTGGGGGGACGATTCCCCCCCGCCCATGTTTTGTATTCGGCACTTTATCGGACGCTTTCTATGGGCAGAATCGGCCCATTCGCGGGGCCTTTCAGCGGCTTAAAATCAAATTGCTGCATCAAGGCGATCGAGGCTCCCGATGTTGAAGCCCCGCCGGGCGATGAAAGGCCCCGCGAACGGGCCGATTCAAGCCACACGATTCAGGGGCTGACGAAGCTGCTGTTGCTGGAGTTCGGAGTCGGTCACCAACCAAGTCAGCCCCCGATGTTACCGTCCACAGGGCCCACGGCCAAAGCCTCGCGTGTGTGCCGCATGCATGTGTGCCGCCAAGGAATTGTTTCCCCCCCATGTTTTGATGACGATTTCCGTGCATGGAGATGGCAGCGGTGAGGCATCGCGACGGTGGGTCGGCACGTTGGCGGTGAGGCCTCGCAGATATGGAGCAGCTGCGGCGGTAGGAAAGGAGAGGGAGAGAGAGAGAAGGAGGGATTGGGGGAGAGGAGAAAGAGAGGGGGAAGATCCTGGGGAGGTGAGGAAGGACGGGGGAGATTGAGGGAGAGGAGGGGGTAGGGAGGGTAGTTGCCACATCTGCACTCCCTCTCTTGCCCCCTTTCAACCCTCCCTCACCCACTCTACCCTCCTCCCTCTCCCTCTCTACCTGTAAATCCTGGCTAAATCAGAGCAGTAATAGCACCAAAATTTAGTAAAGGACATGTATTGTTTGGCCATTTTGGTCAAGTCTGATGTACTGTGCAGAAGTACGACAAGCTTCTGAATGGTGCCAGTAAGTGTGGGCCCCACATCAATGTTGCAGATAAGAAATGTATGAGAATTGACAGAATGAATGAGATTTCTGCAGAAGACCTTCAAGGGAGTGTAAAATGCATGAAGTTGATTGGATTACTGCAACAGCATTGTAAATATTGTAAATCATGTTGCCAGTTACCCTGCTGTTTGTTGATTGGCTAAAGTGTTGAGCCCTGGCAGGTGTTTATTTGAATTCCAGGGTAAATGTTGCATTATTCAAGTTAAGTTAGCTTCTTCCAGCAGCTTCACCTGAAACAATGTATGGGAGACTGTTATTGGTCTGGGGAACTGTCTATAATGTACTGATGTAATTAATATGTTTGATTGGATTGTAAAGAGACCACCTCTATGTAGTTTGGCCCCTCAAGGCTCAGGGACCTATAAAAAGCAGGTCCTTTGTCGATCTTCTGGAAGAGCCCTTGGGACTGTGTGACCTTTTGGAGTGTTTCTGCTTGCACAAGGCTGAAGGGTTTGGCCAAGCAGATACAAGGATCAAACCCGCAGTGGTTTAGGTATCGTGTAGTTGAATTTGATGTACAATCCAAAAATAAAGTTTAGTTGTTCCAGTGCTTGACTCAGTGGTTTTTGACTGAACTAGACTGGGGGTAAGCTTGAGAAGAATGTATTTAATCCCTCCCCCCCACTACCACCCTCCCCGTCTCCCTCTACCCCTTCCCACTCTCTCTCTACCTCCTTTCTCTCTGCCTCTCTCCTTCTCTCCCCCTCCTCTCTCCCTCTAGGTATTAAAGTGGGAGGGTGAAGAGTAGGAAGAGGTAATGCGGAGAAATGAGCCGTGCCTGCATAGTTGATGGCTATGAGTGAGTGGTGGAATATAGCGTTGGGGAATGGGTGAGTGGTGGAATATTGTGTTGGGTTTGTACTTGGTCTGCACAGTAACTTTATATAATTCTATCAGGTCTATGGGTGGCTCTGTAGTGGCAGCCCTCCACTGTCTACCCTGGCCTATCATGATTATATACTTACACCATAAGTACACAATAAGGTCTCAGTTATTCCAAGTAAACCAGACCATGATAGTACAAGACAACGTACGTGGGGCATCACCAGTGGTGCAGTATCCATCAGGGTTGAGATGCCATCTCAACGGCACTTCACTCCGCCCTCTCCCACCTTGACAACAGAGACACTTATGTAAGAATGCTGTTCATCGATTACAGCTCAGCATTCAACACCATTATTCCATCAAAACTGATCACCAAACTCGGTAACCTGGGCATCGACCCCTCCCTCTGCAACTGGATACTGGACTTTCTAACCAACAGACCCCAGTCTGTGAGGTTAGACAAGCACACCTCTTCAACCCTCACCCTGAACACCGGCGTTCCTCAGGGCTGTGTGCTGAGCCCCCTCCTCTACTCCCTCTTCACCTATGACTGCACACCTGTACATGGTACTAACACCATCATCAAGTATGCAGATGATACAACGGTGATTGGCCTCATCAGCAACAACGATGAGCTGGCCTACAGGGAGGAGGTCCAGCACTTAGCAGCATGGTGCGCTGACAACAACCTGGCCCTTAACTCCAAGAAGACCAAGGAGCTCATTGTAGACTTCAGGAAGTCCAGAGGTGGCACGCACACCCCCATCCACATTAACGGGACGGAGGTGGAACGTGTTTCTAGCTTCAGGTTCCTGGGAGTCAACATCTCCGATGACCTCTCTTGGACCCACAATACCTCTATTCTGATCAAGAAGGCTCATCAGCGTCTCTTCTTCCTGAGGAGACTGAAGAAGGTCCATCTGTCTCCTCAGATCCTGGTGAACTTCTACCGCTGCACCATCGAGAGCATCCTTACCAACTGCATCACAGTATGGTATGGCAACTGCTCTGTCTCCGACCGGAAGGCATTGCAGAGGGTGGTGAAAATTGCCCAACGCATCACCGGTTCCACGCTCCCCTCCATTGAGTCTGTTCAAAGCAAGCGCTGTCTGCGGAGGGCGCTCAGCATCGCCAAGGACTGCTCTCACCCCAACCATGGACTGTTTACCCTCCTACCATCCGGGAGGCGCTACAGGTCTCTCCGTTGCCGAACCAGCAGGTCGAGGAACAGCTTCTTTCCGGCGGCTGTCACTCTACTCAACAACGTACCTCGGTGACTGCCAATCACCCCCCACTTATTATTTTTTTTTTTTTAATTCAAATCGTTTGCTATGTCGCTCTTCAAGGGAGATGCTAAATGCATTTCGTTGTCTCTGTACTGTACACTGACAATGACAATGAAAATTGAATCTGAATCTGAATCTGAATCTTGTGTAGGGTTGTGGTGAGTGGCGTAGGGTTGTGGTTGGGGTTGTGCAGGCTGGTTCAACAACCTTGTGCTTGCTGGGAAGAAGCTGCTCTTGAACCTGGAGCTCACGGTTCTCAGGCTCCTGTACCTTCCCCTCAGTAGTGGTGATAAGAGAGTGTGGCCAGGGTGGTGTGGGTCTATAACTGGAAGACCAGGCTCCATACGGAGGTAAGAAAGCTCCTTGACAACCACAATTGACACCCAACGAGGGTCAAAACTGGACTCTAATCAGCAGCCCTACAATGCACAAGGGCAATGCAGGGGCGGTACAGTGGCGCAGCGGTAGAGTTGCTGCCTTACAGCGCTAGAGACCCGCCTTCGATGGTGACTACGGGCACTGTCTGTACAGTGTATGAACATTGTCCCTGTGACCATGTGGGTTTCCTCCGGGTGCTCTGGTTTCCTTTCAGATTGCAAAGACGTGCAGATTTGATGGTTAATTGGCTTCAGTAAATTGTCCCTAGTGTGTAGGTTAGAACTAGTGTAGGGGTGATCAAGTCAAGTCAAGTCAAGTCAAGTTTATTTGTCACATACACATACGAGATGTGCAGTGAAATGAAAGTGGCAATGCTCGCGGATCACTGGTTGGGTTGGACTCGGTGAGCCGAAGAGCCTGTTTCCACGCTGTATCTATAAGCAAAACCGAACTAAACTAATTTGAAGGCAACTCCATGACACTTAATCTGGCGATGTCGCCCGTAGTGAGCAAGAGTTGCACAAAGTTCACACCCAGCTCAATGCTGGCGTACAAAGAATCACTCACACCGGCTGTCTTCAGGGCTGGCAGAAGAGTTTATTTACATTAAACGTGCATTTACTGGTGCAAGCAAGGTCAGTTCTCCGCACTGCATGTGATCCACGCTCACACCTTCCACGCTGCTCATCTTTATACCTTTACTATTCCCTACTTGGTGTCATAGAGTCTTACAGCACGGAAACAGGCCCTTCAGCCCAACTTGGCCATGCAGACCCATATACCCCATCTAAGCTCATTCCATTTCACTTCATTTGGCCCATGTCCCCATAAAACCATGTGGGATAGAACTATTGCATTGGGTGATCATTGGTCTCCACTGACCCGGTGGGCTGAAGGGCCTGTTTCCTTGCTGTACCTCTGGACTGAACTAGGCTTTGCTACTGGCATTTCACTCCGGCACTTCACTCCGCCCTCTCCCACCTCGACAACAGAGACACTTACATAAGAATGCTGTTCATCGATTACAGCTCAGCATTCAACACCATTATGCCCTCTAAACTGATCACCAAACTCGGTAACCTGGGCATTGACCCCTCCCTCTGCAACTGGATATTGGACTTTCTAGCCAACAGACCCCAGTCTGTGAGGTTAGACAAGCACACCTCTTCAACTCTCACCCTGAACACCGGCGTTCCACAGGGCTGTGTGCTGAGCCCCCTCCTCTACTCCCTCTTCACCTACGACTGCACACCTGTACATGGTACTAACACCATCGTCAAGTATGCAGATGATACAACGGTGATTGGCCTCATCAGCAACAACGACGAGTCGGCCTACAGGGAGGAGGTCCAGCTCCTAGCAGCATGGTGCGCTGACAACAACCTGGCCCTTAACTCCAAGAAGACCAAGGAGCTCATTGTAGACTTCAGGAAGTCTAGGGGCGGCACGCACACCCCCATCCACATTAACGGGCCGGAGGTGGAACGTGTTTCCAGCTTCAGGTTTCTGGGGGTCAACATCTCCGATGACCTCTCTTGGACCCACAATACCTCAACTCTGGTCAAGAAGGCTCATCAGCGTCTCTTCTCCCTGAGGAGACTGAAGAAGGTCCATCTGTCTCCTCAGATTCTGGTGAACTTCTACCGCTGCACCATCGAGAGCATGGTTACCAACTTTATCACAGTATGGTACGGCAACTGCTCTGTCTCCGACCAGAAAGCACTGCAGAGGGTGTTGAAAATTGCCCGACGCATCACCGGTTCCTCCCTCCCCTCCATTGAGTCTGTCCAGAGCAAGCAATGTCTGCAAAGGGCACTCAGCATCGTCGAGGACTGCTCTCACCCCTGAGGAAATATTATATAAATAGAACCGTTTGGATAGTGATTTTTATATAAGCTAGGTAATTTGCAAAAGAAAAGCTTAGGGTTTTCCTGGCGAAATAAAGTCCAGACAGATACACACAGGCAAAGATGAATCAAAACATTGAGGCCTGAACCTGAACCTGTTTAGCTTAGGTTTATTGCTGAGGCAATTATAACACTGGAGGAAATTGTACTTGGTATGATTGTGTTGGAAAATAGATAACTGAATAAGGGCCTCTTCTTAGGTCAGATTCACTTTTCTTTGTGGACATTCTTGAGCTGTGAGTCAAACTGAGCTTTGAGCTGAGTTTGAGATATAGTTCAGGGCTGAGAGATAATAGGCCCTGTAGTTAGCTTTGGCTATGTTGAATTAGGATGTATGTGAAGGGGAGTCGTTGCTTGGAGAAGAAGATCATTTGTAATATTTGTAAAAGGCCTTGTAGAGAGATTGGAAATCCAGCTCCCAGAGATAGCAGGAGAAGGGGAGGCTGTAAGTTAAGCTGTATGAAGTATGTAAGTTAAGTGAATGAAGCTGTATCCTGGAATCAAACACTAATTAAGTAAGTTGACAGATTTACGACCCATGTATCCTTGGTTGGGATGGGTATAGGTTTTGAACTTAGAAACTGTAATTCAGCAAACTTATATAATTAATGTTTTAAAGACCTAGGTAAAAGTATTTCAAACTGTGAAATTGTAGTAAAACAAATTATGAAATGTATTGCCTTAGTAGAAATGTACACTTTAGACATAGAAATTGTTTAGATTTATAGAAATATCTTTCTTCTTGGTATAGAAAGTGTGTATGACTTGTGTGATCATTGTCTGTATCTTATATTTTGAGGAGTGGTCCTTGATAAGAGCCTACTGGGGTTTTGCTGTGTTGAAATAAAATAATTCTGAAACAAAGTTATAAAGTTATACCATAGACAAACGAAGATTGTAAAAAGGACTCAGATGATTGGTTACTAGCTTGTCATACCCTCTGTATCTGAAATGTCTAATACCTATATAAATGCCATGAGTTTGTATCAAAGTTACTCCTCTCTGGACCCGCCCCAGAGCAACAGCTCTGTGTTGGAAGGTTCAAGAGACTAGTCTCAGTTGAATAAAGAATTGATTTTAACAGCAACAAGTGTTTGAGTCAAGTTGACTTTAGATTGACAGAAGAACTCAGTTTAACATCCCAACCATAGACTGTTTACCCTCCTCCCGTGCGGGAGGCGCTACTGGTCTCTCCATTGCTGAACCAGCAGTCCAGGATCAGCTTCTTCCCTGCGGCTGTTACATTACTCAACACTGTACCTCGGTGATTGCCCCCGGACACTCATCCACCAGATAAAAATTGCACTACTACGACTGTATGCACGTATATTTATTTATTGCTCATATTCTATGTCGCTCTTCTAGGGAGATGCTAACTGCATTTTGTTGTCTCTGTACTGTACACTGCACAATGACAATAATGTTTGAATCTGAATCTGAATCTGAATAAGCTGCCCAAGTGAAATTTGAGTGCTATCCCTCCAATTTGCACTTGGCCTCACTCTGACAGTGGAGGCGGCCCAGGACAGAAAGGTCAGTGTGGGATTGGGGGGAGTGCGTGGTGAATCATTGGGAGGTTTCTCTCTATTTTCAGCCATGTCAATACATGACATTTCCCATGATGAGAAGTGGACCAAATGCAGGTATATGTCCCGGCATCTTTCTCTTGTACCCCCCACAGGACCAACGAGGCGTCCCGATGTTTCAATATATTGTTATTCACGAACTTCCAGCGGGGATACGATCCCTTATACCCCACTGAAAACCAACTGTGATATGTTGCAATGGCAACACACCGTCTTTTTTCCATGTGACGAGGGTAGGTTTACTGTAATTCTTGGATAGTTTACAGGGCAGCGTAATAGAACCACTCGGAGACACAACGGCAACCTGCAGACTAATGATTAAAGGGTGATCACCAGCAGAGTCTGGCTTGTCCGTGCATCTTGGAAGCTGTTCATTGTTGACATGCCAATACGACCGTGCGTTCCGCCCGGCCAAGTTTGCTTCCTCTCCCCATTCTCTGGAGATCGGACCTGTTCCAGTTGCGGAGACTTGCCACACCATCTCCACAAGGACCATGAATCCTATCCATCTCTGCAGTCCCATGTTCCTGTGGGTGAAACAATGGGTCACCTTATTGCAACTCAGTAGGATTCATGATGGCATTCCCTGAACCCGCCCAGAGTTGGGGAATCGAGAACCAGAGGACATCGGTTTAAGGCGAGGGGGGGGGGAAAGATTTCATGGAAAACTGAGGGGTGACTTTTTTACACAAAGGGTGGAGGGTGTTTGGAACGAGCTGCCGGAAGAGGTAGTTGAGGCAGGTACTATCACAATGATTAAGAAACAGTTAGACAGGTACATTGATAGGACAGGATTAGAGGGGTAAGGGCCAAACGCAGGCAGATGGGTCTAGTATTGATGGGGACACGTTGGTGGGCGCGGGCAAGTTGGGCCGAAGGTCTCGCTGTGACTCTATGACTCCATCACTTGTCCCACCCCGGTCATTCCTCCTTCTCCCTGGTCCTGTCTAGCAGAAGGTACAGAAGCTTGAAAGCGCGCACCACCAGACTCAGGAACAGCTTCTTCCCCTCTGCTATCAGGCTTCTGAACTGGGGGAACAGTGAACAGAGACAATCCCACCCCCATCACTCACAGACACTTGAAGGATCCACAGGGTTGGTTACCAGCTCCGGAGTCTCCACACAGGGTGACGGGGTCGGTCTTGTTCTCATCTCCTGCCATCGCTCGCTCCTTTTATACCGACTCCCGGCTTCTCCTGCCCCTCATTGTCTGCCCTCACGTACATTCAACCAATCACTGCCTCCCACGGAGCATTGGCCGGAGTCAGCCGCGACCTCTCCACCCTCTGCCAAACGTGTCGTTGCATCAGCCGTTAACGTTTAACAAGAACAACGTCATCCCAGCTGCCAGCGGCCAACCAGGCGCCCCACACATCCTGCTTGTGTCTCCACCACGTCTCGTTCTGGTCACCTACCCGCTCCACTGTAATTGAGAAGACGATGTAACATAGAACATGGAATAGTGCAGCACAGGTACAGGCCCTTCGGCCCACAATGTCCGTGTTGACCATGATGCCAAGAAGTTAAACTAATCTCTTCAGCCTGCATGTAATCCACTAGTGGGGGAGTCTCGGACAAGAGGTCACAGCCTCAGAATTAAAGGGTGGTCGTTTAAGAAGGAGATGAAGAGGAATTTCTTTAGTAAGAATGTGGTGAATCTGTGGAATTCATTCCCATGGAAGGCTGTCTGTGGAGGCCAAGTCGACGGATATTTTTAATGCAGAGATGGATAGATTGTTGATTTGTACAGGTGTCAGAGCTTATGGGGAGAATGTAGATTATTATCTGAATGTTGTCAGATTAGGAAAAGGGAATATGCAATGAGACCTCGGTGTGCTTGTACACCAGTCACTAAAAATAAACATGCAGGTACAGCAGGCAGTGAAGAAAGCAAATGGCATGTTGGCCTTCATAGTGAGAGGATTTGTGAAGCGGGGCAAGGAGGTCCTACTGCAGTTGTATAGGGCCATGGTAAGACCACACCAGCAGTTTTGATCTTGTAATTTGAGGAAGGGCATTCTTGCTATTGAGGGAATGCAGCGTAGGTTCACCAGGTTAATTCCTGGGATGGCGAGACTGTCATATGATGAAAGAATGGGTCGACTGGGCTGATATTCACTGGAATTCAGAAGAATGAGAGGGGATCTTACAGAAACATACAAAATTCTTAAGGGATTGGACAGGCAAGATGCAGAAAAAATGTCCCCGATGTTGGGGGAATCCAGAACCACGGGTCACAGTTTAAGAATAAAGGGTAGGTCATTTAGGACTGAAATGAGGAAAAACATTTTCACCCAGAGTTATGAATCTGTGGAATTCTATGCCTCAGAAGGCAGTGGAGGCCAATTCACTGGATGTTTTCAAGAGAGAGTTAGCTCATAGGGCTAATGGAATCAAGGGATATGGGGAGAAAGCAGGAACAGGGTACTAATTGTGGACAAATAGCTATGATCATAATTGAATGGCGGTGCTGGCTAAATGCCCTACTCCTGCGCCTACTTTCCATGATTCTACGTTTCCAAGTCATTTCCAATCAAGCTCAGAAACAGAGAGGTGAAAATGAAGGTGAACAATCTGAATGACATTGAACAGGGGACGAGGTATTATTGAAGAGAAAATATTGAAGTCAAGATAAGAACTATTATTTTCCCTTTGTAAATAGCAGGAGGATCATCGTGACTGCCCTTTCACTCTGATAAAGGGAACGACAAACACATTGGATTATTGTTCGTGATAAGCTCATTGTATAAAAGAGGCAGCTCAGGTCTAGTCAGCAACAGTAACAAGATGGCAAAGCTACTTCTTGGAACAGGTAAGAACCTTTTGTTGTTTAATTCCTTTTGATATTGGAATACTTTTTCAAAGAATCAGGTTTAGACATTAATTGATGAGAACAGGTTAAATTGTTTCTCACGTTTTATTATAAGGTGTCTGAATGGTCTCGACTCTATCTAACCTTAATCTCCAGAGATGCTGCCTGACCCGCTGTGATACTCCAGCACTTTGTGAAACGTCACCTATCCATGTTCTCCACAGATGCTGCCTGACCCGCTGAGTTACTCCAGCACTTTGTGAAATGTCACCTATCCATGTTCTCCACAGATGCTGCCTGACCCGCTGTGATACTCCAGCACTCTGTGAAACGTCACCTATCCATGTTCTCCACAGATGCTGCCTGACCCGCTGAGTTACTCCAGCACTCTGTGAAACGTCACCTATCCATTTTCTCCACAGATGCTGCCTGACCCGCTGAGTTACTCCAGCACTCTGTGTCACGACACCAATCCATGTTCTCCACAGATGCTGCCTGGCCCACTGAGTTATGGTGCAGCAGCATCTATGGAGCTAAGGAAATAGGCAACGTTTTGGGCAGAAACCCTTCTGGAAATAGGCAACGTTTCGGGCCGAAACCCGGAAGGGTTTCGACCCGAAACGTTGCCTATTTCCTTAGCTCCATAAATGCTGCCTGACCCGCTGAGTTACTCCAGCACTCTGTGAAACGTCACCTATCCATGTTCTCCACAGATGCTGCCTGACCCGCTGTGATACTCCAGCACTCTGTGTCTATCTTTGGTGTAAATCAACTTCTGCAGTTTGTAGTTTCTTAATATTTTGTATTTTCCAACGGACCCGAAACGTCACCCATTCCTTCTCTCCGGAGAAGTTGTCTGACCTGCTGAATTACTCCAGCTCTCTGTGAAAATCTTCAGAGACATTTAGAAAATCATGAGGGGCAGAGATATGAAGGATGGTCTCTGCCTATCTCCAGGGAAGGGGAGTCTAAAACTACAGGGCATTGACACTGAATGTGAGAGGGTAAAGCTTTAAAGGTGAATCCAGGGGCCACTGGGACAGGCTTAGATGGGGCATCTTGGTCAGCATGGACAAATTGGGCCAAAGGGCCTGTTTCTGCGCTGTGTGACTATGACTCTAACCTGTTGCCCAGAGGGTGGTGAGTATATGGAACGATCTGCCAGAGGAGGCAGATGAGGCAAGTATAATAACATTTAACAGATATTTGGATGAGTACATGGATAGGAAAGGTTTAGTTTAGAGATACAGTATGGAAACAAGGCCCTTCGGCCCACAGAGTTCATGCCGACCATTGTTCAGCCTTTCACACTATTCCCATGTTATCCCACTTATGCAACGACTCCCTCCACACGAGGAGCAATTTTACAGAGGGACAATTAACCTTCAATCCTTCACATCTTTGGGATTTGGGAGGAAACCAGAGCTACTGGAGAAAACCCACTTGGTCACAGGGGGAGGGAGTTAAGAGTGTTATTGTCATATGTACCAGAAACAGAACAATCAAATTTATACTAGAATATTAAGGATAAGGGGGAAATCCTTTAAAACCGAGATGAGAAGAACTTTTTTCACACAGAGAGTGGTGAATCTCTGGAACTCTCTGCCACAGAAGGTAGTTGAGGCCAGTTCATTGGCTATATTTAAGAGGGAGTTAGATGTGGCCCTTGTGGCTAAGGGGATCAGGGAGTATGGAGAGAAGGCAGGTACGGGATACTGAGTTGGATGATCAGCCATGATCATATTGAATGGCGGTGCAGGCTCGAAGGGCCGAATGGCCTACTCCTGCACCTAATTTCTATGTTTCTATGTTTCTAATAGTAAGCATAACAGGGTTGATGTACAAATTCCACACACGTTCAACACCCATAGTCAAGATCGAACCTGGGTCTCTGGCGCTGTGAGGCAGCAACTCTGCCACTGCTCCACTGTGCCGCCCACAAGATAGATCTTCATAGTTTCCCAACCACTTACATAACAGTGTCATTGTGTAGAGACCGTAATACAGCCAAGGTTTCATAATTTCATACGTGCTAGGAGCAGAATTAGGCCATTCGGCCCATCAAGTGCACTCTAGCCACACAATCATGGCTGATCTACCTTTCTCTCTCAACCCCATTCTCCTGTCTTCTCCCCGTAACACCTGGTTTATTACGGTTTGTCATAATCCTAACACGCTGTTCTCTGTTTTCTGTTCCAGCGGTGGTTTTACTGGCCTGCCTGCAACTGGGTGAGTCTTTGTGCATTTGCAGCCTTGCTTTGCTTTGCTTTGTGTGATTGCCACAGACACATTGTCCTGACCACCCTGTCTCTCCCTTGCCCAGGCTCTGCCTACAGGCTGGTGTGTTACTTCACCAACTGGGCACAGTACAGACCAGGAGAGGGTAAATACATGCCCCAGAGCGTGGACCCTTGCCTCTGCACGCACATCATCTACGCCTTCGCTGGAATGAAGAGCAATCAGATCGCCACCTACGAATGGAACGACCCAAAACTCTACCAGGAGATCAACAGCCTGAAGAACAAGTACAGTTGCTGAATAAATACTAACGCCTCTGTCCCACTTTCCCGAGTTACTCACGAATTCTCCCGAGTTTGCCCCGTTGATTCAAACTCAGACAATGTCCGTAGCGAGTCCGTAGAGCCGTAGGTACCCGGGGCATCAGGTAAGTCGGGACGTTTCTTCAGCATGTTGAAAAATGTCCACGAGTAAACAAAAATATCCCCAAATACCAACGGCTGGCATCTCCGAGTTTGAATCAAGGGGAAAACTCGGGAGAATTCGTGAGTAACTTGGGAAAGTGGGACGGGCTTAACCTTGTTTCTCAAATGCCGGGCAATGTTGCGATGTTTACATTGTCCAGTTTAGTTCATTGTCACCTGTACTGATACAGTGAAACGTTTTTGTTGCTTGCTAACCAGTCACTGTATTGGATATTCCCCAAATCCATATTCCATAACCCATATTCCACAGTTAATTTAGTTTAGTTTATTATTGTCACGTGTACCATGGTACAACAAAAAGCTTTTTGTTGCGTGCTGACTAGTCGGCGGAAAGACTGTACATGGTTACAATCAGGCCGTCCACACTGTACAGACACAGGATCAAGGGTATAATGTTTAGTGCAAGATAAAGTCCAATGACGTCTGATTAAATATAGTCCGAGGGTCTCCAATGAGGTAGATGGGAGGCCAGGGCTGCTCTCTAGTTGGTGAGAGGATGGTTCAGTGGGATAAGCCCACCGTATAGGTTATTTAGACTTTAAGTACCAAGGTGATGCCTAACTTCTCAGAGACAGCTTGGTGGAGACAAATGGGTGGAGAGGAACCCTGCTGATTTGGGTCTGATTGGGTTAATATTGGGTTAACACGAATATTCCCTGGTGCTTGCTGCAAGCGAAGGGACATCCAGTGTTTAATGAACATTCCATTTCACTCTTCGAAATGGTCGATCTAAGTGAACAAGTCGTTTGGAAGCGTATGTGGCAAGAATCCACCTGCTGTATGTACTGGGTGGCACAGTGTCGCAGCGGGTAGAGCCACTGCCTCACTGCGCCAGAGACCTGGGTTCGTTCCTGACCTCGGGCACTGTTTGTGTGGAGTTTGCACGTTTGCCATAAGACAGTGAGGATTTTCTCTGGATTACCGGTTTTCTCCCACATTCCAAAGGGTTTCTAGATGAATTGGCCTCTACAATTTGCCCCAAGTGCATAGGGAGTGGATGAGAAAGTGGGATGAAATAGCACTGGTGTGAACGGGTGATCAATGGTCAGCAGGGTCTTTGACATGACCCTGTTACACATCCATTTGTTGAAGGTTTTCTCATCTCATCCACCTCCCCTGTCTGAAAGGTGACTTGGTTTAGGGGGATATTCAGGAGAAAGCTATTGGACAGGCCAACAGAATCATTGTCATAGATTGAGGAAATAGGCCCTTCAGCCCACATAGTGAGACTGGCCCATTGCTTATGAAGCCTTGTTGCATAAACTTGCACCTCATTTTCTGTGACCCCCTTGAGATCCAGACTAAGGCAAATCCCCTCAACTAAACGTAACACCAAAGGGGCGAAAAAAAACAGAAGATCCAGAAGTTCCTGAGCAGTTCTGAAAATGTTTTGTTGTTCTAAACATCATTCTAAAACCACATTTTGTCTATTTTTTTTAAGGAATTCAAACCTCAAGACTCTGCTGTCCATTGGAGGCTGGAACTTTGGCACCCAGAAGTAAGATGGAAACTTTTACATTAGCATTAGATTAAAAAAAGTTATTTTCCAATTGACTGTGATATGGAATTAATATTGAAAGACACAAAGTGCTGGAGTAACTCCTCAGTAACTCAGCCTGAAGAAGGATCTTGACCAGAATCGTCACCTATCCATGTTCTCTAGAGATGCTGCCTGACCCTCTGTTTTACTCCAGCACTTTGTGTCTTTTCTTTTTGTAAACCAGCACCTGCAGTTCGATGTGCCCAACGTAAACAGTGGGTGTGTTTGGTAATTTTGACATAAATGGCATGTGCCGTTTCATGCTTTTTTTGATGATTTTACCAAGATGCCTTTTTCACGATCTAGTGGCTAAATCAGCCTTTTCTTTGCTGTTTTGCTAAAAGGTCATGCAATTTTGTCTAGTACCATGATTACAATAACATTTTCTATATTAACACGTTAATATTAATGTTATTATTAAAGTGTTAACATAGTATAAATTACAAGAAGATTTTCACCTCCGGGATGAAACTGGGGGCGCCACTGTCCTTCATGCCGCTGCCCGCTGGTTCAGTCTTCCCCAACATCTATTCATTGCTTCCAATTTTGCAAACTTCCCACAAGCTACCACTTCCCTTGAGAAAGGTGGTGAAACGTTAGTGAATAACTTGCAGGTTTTCCACAAAGTAACTGACGATATTCGTAAATGTGGCGATGTAGGTAAAGACATACAAGGAAATTATGAGAGAGTGATTTTAGCTAACAAAGATCATGAAGAAATACAAAACATAGCTAAAGTTCTCAAAGGTAATTGTAATGCACAAGGTATCGACGTGAAAATAGAGTCTGTAGCTTGTTTCTGGTATGCACCAGTGACCTCAGCTGGGGTACAAATAAGTTTTTCACAACTGAAGAATATTCTGTCTGACAGACGGCATAGTTTAACACCAGATAATTTGAAAAAATGCTAGTAATTATGTGCAACCAGGCAACTTTGGTCATTTAATGTACTATAACTTTATATTATCATTTTTAACCATATTTTGGTGGTGGAAATACATGCCTTTTTATGTCAATAAATGCCTTTTACGTGCCTTCTTTGTAGTTTTATTATGCCTTTTTGCCTGCCTATTTCAGTTTTTTAGTGGCTAAACATCCTGTAATGATATACACAGAGATAAATATCGAGGGGATAAGTTTGCAGTGAACTGTTTCAGGAGTATTATTAAACAGAGCAGTTTGCAAATTGTAATTTGAACAATATAGGATATTGCTTGCCAAAAAGTAAAATAATTGTAATTTTACGAAAGAATCCTTTCAATAGTGTGTGGCACAGCGGTAGAGTTGCTGCCTTATTGCGCTTACAGCACCAGAGACCCAGGTTCGATCCTGACTACGGGTGCTGTCTGTACGGAGTTTGTACGTTCTCCCTGTGACCTCCTGGGTTTTCTTAAAGATCTTCAGTTTGCTCCCACACTCCAAAGACGTACAAATTTGTAGGTTAACTGGCTTGTTATAAATGTAAATTGTCCCTTGTGTGTGTAGGATAGTGTTAGTGAGCGGGGATCGCTGGTCGGTGCAGACTGGGGGGGCCGAAGGGCATGTTTCCACGCCGTATCTCTGAACTAAATGTCATTTTCAGAAATAATAATTTCACTTGAAACTTCGGATAATAGCAGGAGAAAGGAGTAATTTTTTAACCACGAACATTCAATGAAGGCGAGGGTGAATCTGTACACGATAGGATATAACAGCAGATTCACTGGGTCACTGAGTACAGCGGCCGTTACTACAGTTCCTTGTGTCTCCGGCACATTTCATTTCTAACTCCTCTCCCCACATCCATCCCTCCTGCAGATTCACCGCGATGGTCGCCTCATCAGGAACTCGGCAAATCTTCATCAAGTCAGTCATCGCCTTCCTGAGAGGGTACGGCTTTGACGGTCTGGACATCGACTGGGAATATCCTGGATCTCGAGGAAGTCCTCCCGTTGACAAGCATCTCTACACTGTCCTGGCTCAGGTTAGGCCAAGTACATCTCACTATGAGTTTCTTTAAAATAAATGGGCCAAACGCAGGCCAAACCTATCCTTTATCTCCACAGATGCTGCCTGACCCGCTGAGTTCTCCAGCACTCTGTGAAACGTCACCTATCCATGTTCTCCACAGATGCTGCCTGACCCGCTGAGTTACTCCAGCACTTTGTGGGACTAGTGTAGATGGGACATATTGGTCGGTGTGGGCAGGTTGGGTCAAAAAGTCTGTTTCCACGCTGCATAACTCTATGACTTGAAAATGTATCCAATAAATGTAACCTTATTGTTAAGATCACCAAGGACAGATTTTCACAAAAGATTTTAAGAATTCAGAAATTAAGAATTTAATAAAGTTTGAACCAAGCACCATTTTGAGTGGGGATTAAAAGGTTTCTTCCCCACTCTTGGTTGACACGGTGGCGCAGCGGTAGAGTTGCTGCCCCACAGCACCAGAGACGCGGGATCGATCCTGACCATGGATGCTGTCTGTACGGAGTTTGTACGTTCTCCCTGTGACCTCAGGTGCTCTTGATTCCTCCCACACTCCAAATATGTGTGGGTTTGTAGGTTAATTGGCTTCAGTAAATTGTCCCAAGTATGTAGGATATAACTACAGTGAAAGGGTAATCGCTGATTGGCATGGACTCGATGGGCCGATGGGCCTGTTTCCAAGCTGCATCTCTAAACCAAACTGAACTAAAATCGAAATTGACACAAAGTGTTGGAGTAACTCAGCGGGTCAGGCAGCATCTCTGAGGAAAGAGGATAGGCGATGTTTCGGGTCGGGACCCTTTCTAAGACGAGACTTGACCTCTTGCTAAAGGAGCCCTCGATCTCTCTGACCCACAGGAGCTGATGGCTGCCTTCGAGGCCGAAGGGAAAAGCGCAGGAAAGCCACGACTGCTGCTCTCGGCTGCCGTTGCTGGTGGGATGAGCAACATCGATACTGGCTACGAGGTTCCTCAGCTCAGCCAGTGAGTGTCCTTCCACATGCAAAGAAACCCAACTTTTCCTGTGGGCGTTTAGCGAGTTTGACGTCGTATTTGAACTAGTTTTTCATGGCTCCACAATTTCAATGGTGGGAGCTTCCAGTACGGTGATTGAGATCCATCCACAACCCTAATGCATTCAATGCCTTCATCAGTCGGGGCATTGAGTGTGAGAGTCAGGAAGCCAACTTGCAGCTCTGTAGGTCTTTAGCCAGGAGGCATTTAGAGCATTGCGTGCAGGTCTGGTCGTCTCCATTACAGGAAGCATGTGGAGGCTTTAGAGACGGTTCAGAGGAGAGTTACCAGAGCGCTGCCTGGATTAGAGGGGATTAGCTACAGGGAGAGGTTCGACAAATTTACATTGTTTCCTCTGGAACGTCAGAGGTTGAGGAGAGACTTGATAGAAATTTATAAAATCACTAAAGGCATAGATAGTGTAGACAGTCAGAACCTGCTGGGGTGGTGGTTGAAACAGTTACGTTAATGGCATTTAAAAAACCTTTAGATAGGCACATGATCATGCCAGGCATGGAGGGATGTTGGTGATATGCAGGTAGATAAGTGATGGACTTGGCATCATGTTCAAGTTTAAAGGAGATGTGCATGTTTTTTTTTACAGAGATAGTGGTGGGTGCCTGGAACGCGCTGCCAGGGGTGGTGGTGGTGGAGGCAGATACGATAGTGGTGTTTAAGAGGCTTGTAGATATACAAGGAATGGAGGGATATGGATCACGTGTAGACAGAGGAGATGAGTTTATCTTGCCGTCATGTTTGGCACGGACATTGTGGGCAGAAGGGCCTGTTCCTGTGTTGTACTGTTCTGCATTCTGATGTTAATTTGGTGCATGGAGTATCAGGGTGACCCGTCTCCTCTCTTGCAGGGTAGTTGACTTCTTCAACGTGATGACCTACGATTTCTATGGTCCCTGGAGCCACGTTACTGGAGAGAACAGCCCCCTCTATGCCCTGCCTAATGACAAGGATTACACCAACACCCACTTCAATGTGGTAAGTGCTCAAGAAAAATAAATCCTGCTCAACTTTTTCAACTCCTCTCTCCGAATTAATAAACCCGTTTTGTCAAGTCCATATAACTGTTCCATACACCATGGGGAGCAGACTGTGGAGTTGCATCACAACTAGGTTTGGGAACAGCTCTGAGCCCAAGACCACAAGAAATTGCAGAGAGTTGTGGATGGAGCCCAGTCCATCACACAGACCACACTCCCCACCATTAACTCCATCTACACTTCACGCTTCCTCAGAAAAGCAGCCAACAGAACAAAGACTTGTCCCACCCCGGTCATTTCTCCTCCGCCCTGGTCCTGTCTAGCAAAGGTACAGAAGCTTGAAAGCGCGCACCACCAGACTCAGGAACAGCTTCTTCCCCTCTGCTATCAGGCTTCTGAACGGCCCTTCCATAAGCTCGGGTACTGTCCGATTCACCTCTACCCCATTGCGGACATTGGACTTTGTCTCTGGAACTGATGCGCTACGATGCTGGGAACTATATTCTACACTCTGTATCTTCCCCTTTGTTCTACCTATTGTACCCGAGTTTGATTTGATTGTATTCATGTACGGTATTATCTGATCTGTTTGGAGACTTTTCACTGTGCCTCGGTACACGTGATAAACCTAAACGTAAAGATGAGCCTAAAGTCCTTTGATGCCAACTGTGTCCCTGCAGGAATACGCCATGAACTACTGGAAGAGCAAGGGGGCTCCAGTGGAGAAGTTGAATGTGGGTTTCCCCACCTACGGACACACATTCAAACTGACCTCGTCCAGCACGGCTGTGGGTGCCCCAGCAGGAGGCCCTGGTCCAGCCGGCAAATTCACCCGCCAAGCCGGCTTCCTGGCCTACTATGAGGTACTGTACCTACCGACCAATCCAACCGCGTGGCTCTTTACTCAATGTTATCTTCCAATCCAATACTGAATAACCACACACAACATAGATGGACACAAGGTGCTGCAGCCTGAGGATGGATCTCCACCCGAAACATCGCACACCCATGTTCTCCGTTTCCCTCCTCAAGAGATCCCCATTTCCCTTCTATCCTCCCCTTCATCTTTGCCCTCCCCACTATCTCCTTCTCACCACATCCCTCCCTCCGGCTTTATATCTCTCTCCTCCACTTTCTGGACATATCGCTCTTTCCTCTCTTTATATATCTTTCTCTCCTTTCTTTTTTTCTCTTTCATGTATTTCTCCTCAACATCTCTCTCTACTATTTCTTCCTCTTTGCACATCTCTCTTCCCCTCTCCTCTCAGTATCTGACACTATTTCGTCTCCTGTTCCCCTCCAGCCTTTGTCACTATCACCACCCACCACCCTTGGAGTCAAATGGTTACCCCTCAGATTTAATAGACAATAAGTGCAGGAGTAGGCCATTCGGCCCTTCAAGCCAGCACCATTCCTATTAAATCTTTCTCCCTCACCCATGTCCTCTTGTTCTCGATTCGCCGTCTCTGCGTTTGCGTTTACCTGATCGGTTCCTCTGATGATTTTTTTCCAACTCAACAAGATTGGTCCCTAACATCTCCGTCTCTGGGCAGATCTGCGGGTTCCTGAACGGTGCCACCAGCGAATGGAACGCCCCACAAGACACCCCGTACGCCTTCAAGAATGGAATATGGGTCGGCTATGACAACGTCAAGAGCTTCGGAGACAAGGTACATCTGACCATCGAAGTTCCACCCTTCCCGCATGAACCACCGTGGTCTCGGTGATCTCAATAACTACTGCAGAGTTTCCAACAGTGAACTCCAGAATTATGCTTC
>NC_073400.1:31829806-31927306 GCF_028641065.1 Leucoraja erinaceus | reverse complement strand
ACCCACACCCACACACACACACACACACCCAACCACCACGAGGCCGAGGTGGCCGCCACCACCAGGAGCAGCAACAACCCCCACCGCCCCCCCGGCCAAACCCAGGCCCGGAGTCGGACACCGAACCCGACTGTCCCCCGGACTAGCGGGCGGGGCCGGGACAGAGTCGCTGTCGTCGACCCTCACCGCCCCCCGCCATCTATGCTGCTGCCTCCCCGCCGCCACCGGTCTCTATCTACGGGCCTCCGCCGACCCGACCCGACCCGTCCCGACCCGACCCGACCTCCTTCCTCCTTCCTCCTTCCTCCTTCCTCCTCCTTCCTCCTTCCCTCTATAGGGAAGATCCATCAGTAGTGATGACTCTGCTGGGTCCTAGTGTCCTCCTTCCTCCTTCCTCCTTCCTCCTTCCTCCTTCCTCCTTTCTCCCTCCTCCTTCCTCCCTCCTCCTTCCTCCCTCCTCCTTCCTCCTTCCTCCTTCCCTATATAGGGAAGATCCATCAGTAGTGATGACTCTGCTGGGTCCTAGTGCCCCTCTCCCTTTTCCTCCCTCCTCCCTCCTCCTTCCTCCTTCCTCCTTCCTCCTTCCCTCTATAGAAACATAGAAACATAGAAATTAGGTGCAGGAGTAGAGGCCATTCGGCCCTTCGAGCCTGCACCGCCATTCAATATGATCATGGCTGATCATCCAACTCAGTATCCCGTACCTGCCTTCTCTCCATACCCTCTGATCCCCTTAGCCACAAGGGCCACATCTAACTCCCTCTTAAATATAGCCAATGAACTGGCCTCAACTACCCTCTGTGGCAGAGAGTTCCAGAGATTCACCACTCTCTGCGTGAAAAAAGTTCTTCTCATCTCGGTTTTAAAGGATTTCCCCTTTATCCTTAAGCTGTGACCCCTTGTCCTGGACTTCCCCAACATCGGGAACAATCTTCCTGCATCTAGCCTGTCCAACCCCTTAAGAATTTTGTAAGTTTCTATAAGATCCCCTCTCAATCTCTTAAATTCTAGAGAGTATAAACCAAGTCTATCCAGTCTTTCTTCATAAGACAGTCCTGACATCCCAGGAATCAGTCTGGTGAACCTTCTCTGTACTCCCTCTATGGCAATAATGTTCTTCCTCAGATTTGGAGACCAAAACTGTACGCAATACTCCAGGTGTGGTCTCACCAAGAGGGAAGATCCATCAGTAGTGATGACTCTGCTGGGTCCTAGTGCCCCACTCCTTCCTCCTTCCTCCTTCCTCCTTCCTCCTTCCTCCTTCCTCCTTCCTCCTTCCTCCTTCCCTCTATAGGAAAGACCCATCAGTAGTGGTGACTCTGCTGGGTCCTAATGTACCACCCCCCATCTCCCCTATAGGGAAGACAAATCAGTAGTGATTGAAAACCCATCAGTAGTGATGGGTCTTCCCCTTCCCCCTCTTTTAATCAAGTTACCCCGACCACACACCCCCGCTCATTAAAATTCCCCATTATTTTGGTGTTTTGTTTACAGGGGTGCCCTCCGGCAGCACTACACCCCTGGCCCTAAGAGCTATATCCAACTCTCTGTTGAAGGCATCCGGTGAATTGGCCTCCACTGCCTTCTGTGGCGGAGAATTCCACAGATTCACAACTCTCTGGGTGACGGAGTTTGCACGTTCTCCCCATGACCCCTTCATCCTGTATCTGTACACTGTGGGCGGCTGGACTGTAATCATGTGTAGTCTTTCCACTGACAGGATAGCACGCAAACAAAAATACGTTTCACTGCACCTCGGTCCACGTGATAATAAACTAAACTAAACTAGAAACTTTAAAAAAAAGACGTACTTTAGATATTGTTTTTGATCTGATGTGTAGACATCCTTCCTGGTTGTGAGAATTCTAAGATGATCTTTCTGTTGCAGACTGCACTCGACAAACAACCGGGAACTTCCACCACCGATCGTTTGTCCATCACAAAGATAATTGTTGCTGTTAAAACAATAAAATAAAGCCATAATTTCAAGCAGATAACAGCGTACTTTGTGTCTGTTCATGTGCATCAGTTTCAGGAGCAGAATTAGGCCATTTGCCCCATCAAATTTACTCCGCCGTTCAATCATGGCTGATCTATCTCTCCCTCTCAACGCCATTCTCCTGCCTTCTCCCCATAACCTCTGACACCCGTACTAATCAAGAATCTGTCAATCTCCACTTTAAAAATACCCAATGACTTGGCCTCCACTGCCATCTGTGGCAATGAATTCCAAAGATTCACCACCGTCTGACTAAGGAAATTCCTCCTCATCTCCTTCCTATCGGTACTTCCTTTTATTCTGAGGCTGTGCCCTCTTGGCCTGGACTCCGTAAATAATGGAAACATCCGCTCCATATCCACTCTGTCCAGGCCTTTCACTATTCGGTAAGTTTCAATGAGGTCCTCCTCTCATCCTTCAAAATTCCCCTCATCCTGATAAACAGTTTATCAATTTATGTCAGCAATTTCAGTTGCTATGAATTGAATTGAATAAATACTATTAGCCAAGTATGTATACATACAAGAATTTGCCTTGTTGCTTTGCTCACAAGTTACAACACGATATACAGTTAACAATTAAGAATGAAACGTTACAATTTAACCAGGTGAAGAATGACATAAAATACCAGCACACAAGAAGGCTACAGACTTCTGGTTGTTGAGAGGGGGTACTGCTCGTGGAAAAAAAGCTGTTGTGGAGGCTTTGACAGTCCAGAGTCACCTTCCAGAGGGAAGGAACACATCAGTATGAATGTCACAATCACGTACAGTTATTACCTTTCGAGCTTTGGACCATCTTGTTTTCAGAGAGACACAAATAGGTGGAAGGGCAGAGTCACTACAGGAGGACTTGGACAGGTTGGGAGAGTGAGCAGAGAGAGGGGGACCTCACTGAAACATACAGAATAGTGAAAGTCTTGGATAGAGTGGATGTGGAGAGGATGTATCCACTGGTGGGAAAGTCTAGGACTAGAGGTCACAGCCTCAGAATTAAAGGACGTTCTTTTAGGAAGGAGATTATGCTGTGATAGGGTGAATGCATGGTCAAGGGACAGAAGCAATAGACAGGTCAGCACAAACACCCCATAATGTCTATCATTATAAACGTGACACACTTAGGTCAACACCAAATTTAGGAACAGCATTTTATTTTGTAGTCACTGAAATCATCATACTCCTGTCCCTTGAAGGCGTGTGTTGAATCAGTGGGAGGTTTCACTGCACTGCCAGCTTGGTGTTTAGTTTACACGGCACGTTATTAACCAGCCAAGCGCAGGAATATTTCCCAGCATCTTCCTCTTCCAGCCCCGTCAGGACCAACGAGGCGTCCCGTGTCTCAACCACGTTTGTTTTCATGAACTTCCTGCGTCCGGGTGACCCTGGATATTGCGCACCGTTCCTGTCAGTAAACACGGCGATCGTATCTTTTCCTTTTGTCCACAGCACCACAAATTTATCGGCTGCACCGTCTTCTTTGGGCATTTTGCAGGATAGTTGAGCAGAACCACCCTTACTGGCCGTCACCTCTGTCCATCTCATCTCATCCGGAGCGAGGTTAACAGCGCATTGTGGAGTTGGATTTTCAGTGACTTGCCGAGGGGCCCGTGCGTTCCGCCCGGCCAAATTAGCTTCCTCTCCCCATTCTCTGGAGATCGGACCTGTTCCAGTTGCGGAGACTTGCCACACCATCTCCACAAGGACCATGAATCCTATCCATCTCTGCAGTCCCATGTTCCTGTGGGTGAAACAATGGGTCACCTTATTGCAACTCAGTAGGATTCATGATGGCATTCCCTGAACCCGCCCAGAGTTGGGGAATCGAGAACCAGAGGACATCGGTTTAAGGCGAGGGGGGGAAAGATTTAATGGGAAACTGAGGGGTGACTTTTTTACACAAAGGGTGGAGGGTGTTTGGAACGAGCTGCCGGAAGAGGTAGTTGAGGCAGGTACTATCACAATGATTAAGAAACAGTTAGACAGGTACATTGATAGGACAGGATTAGAGGGGTAAGGGCCAAACGCAGGCAGGTGGGTCTAGTATTGATGGGGACACGTTGGTGGGCGCGGGCAAGTTGGGCCGAAGGTCTCGCTGTGACTCTATGACTCCATCACTTGTCCCACCCCGGTCATTCCTCCTTCTCCCTGGTCCTGTCTAGCAGAAGGTACAGAAGCTTGAAAGCGCGCACCACCAGACTCAGGAACAGCTTCTTCCCCTCTGCTATCAGGCTTCTGAACTGGGGGAACAGTGAACAGAGACAATCCCACCCCCATCACTCACAGACACTTGAAGGATCCACAGGGTTGGTTACCAGCTCCGGAGTCTCCACACAGGGTGACGGGGTCGGTCTTGTTCTCATCTCCTGCCATCGCTCGCTCCTTTTATACCGACTCCCGGCTTCTCCTGCCCCTCATTGTCTGCCCTCACGTACATTCAACCAATCACTGCCTCCCACGGAGCATTGGCCGGAGTCAGCCGCGACCTCTCCACCCTCTGGCAAACGTGTCGTTGCATCAGCCGTTAACGTTTAACAAGAACAACGTCATCCCAGCTGCCAGCGGCCAACCAGGCGCCCCACACATCCTGCTTGTGTCTCCACCACGTCTCGTTCTGGCCACCCATCGGACCAGATGTCCCAGCCACGCCACGTCACCACCACAGCCCTTGGCACCTGCGCTGGTTCCACAGTTTATACTCAATCTGAGCCGGCAGCTGGGATGGCGTTGGATCAATTCTTCCTTCCCAACAACCAACAGGCTGTTGAACACGACACGACACTGAGGTCAATGATGAACATCTATGGAACATCTTTGGTTGTTCTTAGGATGTTGGCTTTTCACACTAGTATTGTGATCTCTCATTTATTGAATTCTCTTTGAAAATTGAGGGGGGATCTTTTAGAAACTTACAAAATTCATAAGGGGTTGGACAGGCTTGATGCAGGAAGATCGTTCCCGATGTTGGGGAAGTCCAGGACATGGGGTCACAGTTTATGGATAAGGGGGAAATCCTTTAGGACCGAGATGAGAAAAAGTTTTTTCACACAGAGAGAGGTGGATCTCTGGAATTCTCTGCCACAGAAGGTAGTTGAGGCCACAGTTCATTGGCTATATTTAAGAGGGAGTTAGATGTGACCCTTGTGGCTAAAGGGATCAGGGGGTATGGAGAGAAGGCAGGTACGGGATACTGAGTTGGATGATCAGCCATGATTATGTTGAATGATGGTGCAGGCTCGAAGGGCCGAATGGCCTCTACTCCTGCACCTATTTTCTATGTTTCCAAGTTTGTTGCTCGTTACATATTTTATTGCTTAAAAGGCTCCTCAACAAAGGACACTTTCCAGTCATGGGTTTCCTTCCTGTTCCCCAGGCTCAGTGACTGATGACCAACAACTGTGGAGGAGCCATGGTGTTGTCTATAGATATTGATGATTTCAGTGGAACAAGATGTAAAGAAGGTGTTTATCCCTCGATCAGCGCATTGAAATCCCTCCTCAACATTAACAGTTCGGAACAATTATTATTTGCATCCCAAGTCAAACTGAACTGCCCTCATTTGTGTTTAAGAAGGAACTGCAGATGCTAGAAAATCGAAGGTAGACGAAAAGTGCTGGAGAAACTCAGCGGGTGCAGCAGCATCTATGGAGTGAAGGAAATAGGCAACGTTTTAGGACGAAGTGCTTCCAGGTTTTGGCCCGAAACGTTGCCTATTTCCAGAAGGGTTTTGGGACGAAATGTTGCCTATTTCCTTTCCTTTGCTCTATAGATGCTGCTGCACCCGCTGAGTTTCTCCAGCATTTTTGTCTTCTCTTACTTGTTCCAATCCAGAATATTTTAACAGGTCTGAGCAGCAAAGATGTGTCATGGAGTTGCCTTTAGCTGAGTTGAGTCGAGTTGACTTGAGTTTAGTTCAGATTTGTTTCGATTTATACAATGGTATGTGGACACACTGATCTGTTCTGTATTTGTGCCTACTATGTTCTGTTGTGCTGAAGCAAAGCAAGAATTTCATTGTCCTATCAGGGACACATGACAATAAACTTACTTAAACACTTGAACTTGAGTGATCGCCTGTACACTAGTTCTAACCTACACACAAGGGACAATTTACTGAAGCCAATTAGCCTGCAAACCTGCACGTCTTTGACATCTGTGAGGAAACTGTAGCACCTGGGCGAAACCCCCACGGTCATAGGGAAAAAGTACAACCACCGTACAGACAGTACCTACAGTCAGCATTGAACCCGGGTCACTAGAGCTGTACGGCAGCAAATCTACTGCTGTATCACTGAGCCTCCCTTACATTGGCCTCTTGCACAGTTGCAACAGCTGATTAGAGTCCAGTTTTGACCCTTGTTGGGATTGTGCAGAAACATAGAAAATTGGTGCAGGAGGAGGCCATTTGGCCCCTCGAGCCAGCACCTCCATTCAATATGATCATGGCTGAACATCCTAAGTCATTACCCCGTTCCTGCTTTCTCCCCATATCCCTTGATTCCGTTAGCACTAAGCGCTAAATCTAACTCTCTCTTGAGAACATCCAGTGAATTGGCCTCCACTGCCTTCTGTGGCAGAGAATTCCACAGATTCACAACTCTCTGGGTGAAAATGTTTTTTTCATCTCAGTCCTAAATGGCCGACACCTTATTCTTAAACTGTGTGACCACTGGTTCTGGACTCCCCCAACATCGGGAATATTTCTCCTGCACCTATCTAGTCTGTCCGATCCCTTAAGAATTTTATATGTTTTTATAAATATGTTCCAGTCTCATCCTAAATTCCAGTGAATACAAGCACAGTCGATCCATTGCTTCGTCATATGTCAGGGGTGGAAGATTGCAAACTTCACGAGGTCCGCCCTGTTTTGACTAATGCAATCAATTCGACGAGCACAAACGGAAGATCAAATAGAACAAAGTTACACAAAAATGTTGGAGAAACTCAGCGGGTGCAGCAGCATCTAAGGAGCGAAGGAAATAGGCAATGTTTCGGAACGAAACACTTCTGGAAATAGGCAACGTTTCGGGCCAAAACACGGAAGGGTTTCGGCCCGAAACGTTGCCTATTTCCTTCGCTCCATAGATGCTGCTGCACCCGCTGAGTTTCTCCAGCATTTTTGTGTACCTTCGATTTTCTAGTATCTGCAGTTTCTTCTTCAACATCAAATAGAACAAGTTGTCCTTCAACTTTAGGCTGTGGACGCCACACGAAAGAAGAAGTTGACATGTCAGTCCCGCCATCCCGGGTATTAACCTGGTGAACCTACGTTGCACTCCCTCAATAGCAAGAATGCCCTTCCTCAAAATGACAGTGAAGGGCCGCCACTACAGAGACACCCAATAGACCTGATAGAATGATATAAAATTATGAGAGGCGTAGATAGCTGAGATAACCTGAAGCAATTTCCCGAAGGCTTTGGAGAGGGTGCAGACGCGGTTCCCCAGAATGATGTCGGGATCGGAGGTTGTTAGTTATATGGACAGGTTGGATAATCTTGGATTGGTTTCTCTAGAACTTCAGATGTTGAGCGGAGACCTGACAGAAGGTAATAAAATTCTTAAGGGGTTGGACAGGCTAGATGCAGGAACATTGTTCCCTATGTTGTGGAAGTCCAGAACAAGGGGTCACAGTTTAAGGATAAGGGGGAAATCTTTTAGGACCGAGATGAGAAAAACATTTTTCACACAGAGAGTGGTGAATCTGTGGAATTATCTGCCGCAGAAGGCAGTTGAGGCCACAGTTCATTGGCTTTTTTTAGGAGGGAGTTAGATGTGGCCCTTATGGCTAAAGGGATCAGGGGGTATGGAGCGAAGGCAGGTACGGGATACTGAGTTGGATGATCAGCCATGATCATATTGAATGGAGGTGCTGACTCGAAGAGCCGAATGGTCAACTCCTGCACCTATTGTCTATTGTCTATTCAGATAGGAAACATTTAAAGATGTGCGGGGCACAGAGGGTGGTGGGTGCCTGGAACACGATGCTGTGGGTGGTGGAGGCAGATACAATAGTTCAGGGTCTTTATCTAAAAAATCTCATGGACATGCAGGGAATTGAGATTATGGATCAGGTGCAGGCAGAGGAGATTAGCTGAACTTGGCATCATGTTCAGCACGGACCTTGTGGGCTGAAGGGCCTGTTCCTGTGCTGTTCCATGTTCTATGTTACATAGTCTTCTCAATCACATCTTGAGAAGAACATTTTCCAGAGGTGCCCTGGTACCACCAGTGTGACATTCATTGTATCTGCTGCAGTCAATGAGTGTGTTGTGTAGACAGCCAGAGGAGAAGATGGGATTTATGTGGAGTTTCATTTTGTAATCATTATTTATTTAATGTCATAGTGTAATAGAGTCATAGAGTGATACAGCATGGACACAGGCCCTTCGGCCTTTTTGACCACCGTATCTACCTGCAACTGCATCTTCAAGGAACCATCAATCAATCAATCTTTATTGTCATCTTGCAAGCAACAAGTACAGTGCAAAATGAAAAGACGTTTCCCAGTGAATAGCGGAGCCTCGCACATGAAATTTAAAACACTTCTCACATAATAACACTAAAAAAAACAATCCAGTCCCTGATGGAACAGAATAAATAGTTAAAATCAGGTAAAAAACACAATGTTAAAAACAGTAAACCAATAATAAAAAAATGTCCGGGGCCGCTGATTTGAGTGGCCAGTGCCAGTTATTAAAGTGTCCGTGCCAGCCGCAGAGTCAAGTCAAGTGACTGTGGGTGCAGAGTGACTGTTTAGCAGCCTCACAGCCTGTGGTAGGAAGCTGTTTAGCAGCCTCGTAGTCCGGGCTTTGATGCTTCGATATCTCTTGCCTGATGGCAAGAGATCCAGGTGTGTGTGGAGGGGGTGCAGTTTGTCCTTGGCAATTCTCTGTGCTTTCTTCAGACAGCGGCTCTGGAACAGTTCTTGTACCGAGGGTAGGGAGACGCCAATAATCCTCTCTGCTCCCCTCACTACCCTCTGCAGAGCCTTCCTGTCCGAGCAGTTGCAGGTGCAGTACCACGTATTGATTCATGTACCTTCACTCATAGATCCCTCTGCTACAACATTCCCCAGACCTGGACTATTCACTGTGTAGGTCCTGCACATGTTAGAAACATAGAAACATAGAAACTAAGAGATTATAGCCAATGAACTGGCCTCAACTGGCCTCAACTACCCTCTGTGGCAGAGAGTTCCAGAGATTCACCACTCTCTCTGTGAGGAACGGTTGATGGAATTTAATACAGTGTAATGTGAGGTGTTGTGTTTTGGGGAGTCTTGGGGAGAGGGGAACCAGAGGGTAGTCGAGGCCAGTTCAATGGCTATATTGAAGAGGGAGTTAGATGTGGCCCTTGTGGCTAAGGAGATCAGGGGGTATGGAGAGAAGGCAGGTACGGGATACTGAGTTGGATGATCAGCCATAATCATATTGAATGGCTGTGCAGGCTCGAAGGGCCGAATGGCCTACTCCTGCACCTAATTTCTATGTTTCTATGTTTCTATGTAACCGTTCCTCAGCCCAACTGGCCAATATTTCAGGATGCTGCTGCAATTTTTCACAACCATCTCCACTATCTGCAAAACTGCCTACTTTTGTGTCATAGAAACATAGAAAATAGGTGCAGGAGTAGAGGCCATTCGGCCCTTCGAGCCTGCACCGCCATTCAATATGATCATGCATGATCATCCAACTCAGTATCCTGTACCAGCCTTCTCTCCATACCCCTGATCCCTTTAGCCACAAGGGCCACATCTAACTCCCTCTTAAATATAGTCATCTGCCTTTACTTTTGTCCCTGTTTTGTTCCTGACAACATTCCCCGTTATTTTTGTTCCTGTTCTCAACATCTGCGGACTCCTGATTTTCCACATGTTGTTCCGTCCCCGTGTGGTCATGGACAATGTTGGACACAGCTCACAGAAGCCGGCGATGTTGCCCGTAGTGAGCAAGAGTTGCACAAAGTTCACACCCAACTCAATGCTGGCGTACAAAGAATCACTCACACCGGCTGTCTTCAAGAGAGTTTATTTCCATTAATGATACATTTACCGATGCAAGCACGATCTGTCCCATTGCACTACATTTGCCCCATATCCCCCTAAACCTTTCCCTGTCCCAAGTGTGTATTAAATATTGTTACAATTCCCACCCCACCAGACAGTTCTATAAACCCACCGCCCCCTGAGTGAAAATGTTGCCCTTCAGGTTCCTATTAAATCTTGCCCCTCTCACCCTAAACTTATGTCCCCCTGGTTCTTGATTCCCGTACCCCAGGTAAAAGATGTTTTGTGTTCACCCCTCTATTCCCCACATGATGAATTAAGTGACTACAATATAGAATGCTGTTGTTGGCCTAAGTGTGTGAAGTTTATAATGATGGATGTTATTGTGTGTTTGTGCTGTCCTGCCATTGCCTGTTGTTGCTGACACATGGGGGGGGGGGGGGGGGGGGGGGGGGGGCTGTGCTGAATCTGTGTGAGGTTTCAGTTCACTGTCAGCTTGATATTTAGTCTACATTCCTTTTGGCCAGTGAACCAAGCGCAGGAATATATCCCAATATCAGTCTCTCGTAAACTTGTGATGATCAACGAGGCATCCCGTGTCTCAACCACGTTTGTATTCATGAACCTCCATCGGTCGGTCCCCCCTGGATAATTGGCACCTTCCCCTTCAGTCAACACGCCCAGTGTCCCGCTCCCTTTACTCCAGGTGACCACAAAAGTCTTGGGTCCATCCTTCCCTGTGGGTACTTTGCAGGGTAGCGTAGCTGAACCACTCTTGCGTGCCGTTATATCCGTGTATTTCATCTTGATCGCAGCTGGCTTAGCACCGCATTCTGGAGTATCTTGTTTGTTGACTTGTCGAGGTTCCCGTGCGTTCCACCCGGGCAAGTTTGCTTCCTCTCCCCATTCTCTGGAGATCGGACCTGTTCCAGTTGCGGAGACTTGCCACACCATCTCCACAAGGACCATGAATCCTATCCATCTCTGCAGTCCCATGTTCCTGTGGGTGAAACAATGGGTCACCTTATTGCAACTCAGTAGGATTCATGACGACATTCCCTGAAGCTGCTGCCACCACACTGGGCAATGTCGCTGTGCAGCTTCTACAGCTCCCGCCTGGTTTAGTTTAAGTTGCTTTGACCTGTCGTGGACCAACAACATTGAAGTGGCAGCCAAGGAGGCACACCAATGCATCTACTTCCTCAGAGACAGAGGAAATACGACAAGTCTCCAATGTCTCTTAGGACCTTCTACAGATGCACCACAGAGAGCAGACTGTGGGGTTGCATCACAGCTTGGTTTGGGAACAGCTCTGAGCCCAAGATCACAAGAAATTGCAGAGTTGTGGATGGAGCCCAGTCCATCACACAGACCACACTCCCCACCAGTGACTCCATCTACAACCAAAAAAATCAAAGACTTGCCCCACCCCGGTCATTCCTCCTTCTCCCCCTGGTCCTGTCTAGCAGAAGGTACAGAAGCTTGAAAGCGCGCACCACCAGACTCAGGAACAGCTTCTTCCCCTCTGCTATCAGGCTTCTGAACTGTGGGAACAGTGAACAGAGACAATCCCACCCCCATCACTCACAGACACTTGAAGGATCCACAGGGTTGGTTACCAGCTCCGGAGTCTCCACACAGGGTGACGGGGTCGGTCTTGTTCTCATCTCCTGCCATCGCTCGCTCCTTTTATACCGACTCCCGGCTTCTCCTGCCCCTCATTGTCTGCCCTCACGTACATTCAACCAATCACTGCCTCCCACGGAGCATTGGCCGGAGTCAGCCGCGACCTCTCCACCCTCTGCCAAACGTGTCGTTGCATCAGCCGTTAACGTTTAACAAGAACAACGTCATCCCAGCTGCCAGCGGCCAACCAGGCGCCCCACATATCCTGCTTGTGTCTCCACCACGTCTCGTTCTGGTCAACCCATCGGACCAGATGTCCCAGCCACGCCACGTCACCACCACAGCCCTTGGCACCTGCGCTGGTTCCACAGTTTATACTCAATCTGAGCCGGCAGCTGGGATGGCGTTGGATCAATTCTTCCTTCCCAACAACCATCAGGCTGTTGAACACGACACGACACTGAGGTCAACGATGAACGTCTATGGAATGTCCAAGGTTGCACTAATGCCCCTGTCCCACTTGGGAAACCTGAACGGAAACCTCTGGAGACTTTGCGCCCCACCCAAGGTTTCCGTGCGGTTCCCGGAGGTTTTTGTCTGTCTCCCTACATGCCTCCACTACCTGCAACCTCCGGCAACCACCTGCAACCTCTGGGAACCTTCGGGACGAAACGTTGCCTATTTCCCTCGCTCCATAGATGCTGCTGCACCCGCTGAGTTTCTCCAGCATTTTTGTGTACCTTCGATTTTCCAGTATCTGCTGTTTCTTCTTCAACATCAAATAGAACAAGTTGTCCTTCAACTTTAGGCTGTGGACGCCACACGAAAGAAGAAGTTGACATGTCAGTCCCGCCATCCCGGGTATTAACCTGGTGAACCTACGTTGCACTCCCTCAATAGCAAGTTATATGGACAGGTTGGATAATCTTGGATTGGTTTCTCTAGAACTTCAGATGTTGAGCGGAGACCTGACAGAAGGTAATAAAATTCTTAAGGGGTTAGACAGGCTAGATGCAGGAAGATTGTTCCCGATGTTGGGGAAGTCCAGAACAAGGGGTCACAGTTTAAGGATAAGGGGGAAATCTTTTAGGACCGAGATGAGAAAAGCATTTTTCACACAGAGAGTGGTGAATCTCTGGAATTCTCTGCCACAGAAGATATTTGAGGCCAGTTCATTGGCTATATTTAAGAAGGAGTTAGATGTGGCCCTTGTGGCTAAAGGGATCAGGGGGTATGAAGAGAAGGCAGGTACGGGATACTGAGTTGGATGATCAGCCATGATCATATTGAATGGCGGTGCAGGCTCGAAGGGCCGAATGGCCAACTCCTGCACCTATTGTCTATTGTCTATTGTCTATTGAGATAGGAAACATTTAAAGATACAAGTGGAGGCAGATACAATAGTTCAGAGTCTTTATCTAAAAAATCTCATGGTCATGCAGGGAATTGAGATTATGGATCAGGTGCAGGCAGAGGAGATTAGCTGAACTTGGCTTCATGTTCAGCACGGACCTTGTGGGCCGAAGGGCCTGTTCCTGTGCTGTTCCATGTTCTATGTTACATAGTCTTCTCAATCACATCTTGATAAGAACATTTTCCAGAGGTGCCCTGGTACCACCAGTGTGACATTCATTGTATCTGCTGCAGTCAATGAGTGTGTTGTGTAGACGGCCAGAGGAGAAGATGGGATTTATGTGGAGTTTCATTTTGTAATCATTATTTATTTAATGTCGTAGTGTAATAGAGTCATAGAGTGATACAGTGTGGAAACAGGCCCTTCGGCCCAACTTGCCCACACTGGCCAACATGTCCCAGCTACACTAGTCCCACCTGTCCACGTTTGGTCCATATCCTTCTAAATCTGACCTATCCACGTTCCTGTTTAACTGTTTCTTAAACGTCGGGATAGTTTCTGCCTCAACTGTGATGAGTTGACCAGAACGAGACGTGGTGGAGACTGGCATCTGGGATGACGTTGTTCTTGTTAAACGTTAACGGCTGATGCAACGACACGTTTGGCAGAGGGTGGAGAGGTCGCGGCTGACTCCGGCCAATGCTCCGTGGGAGGCAGTGATTGGTTGAATGTACGTGAGGGCAGACAATGAGGGGCAGGAGAAGCCGGGAGTCGGTATAAAAGGAGCGAGCGATGGCAGGAGATGAGAACAAGACCGACCCCGTCACCCTGTGTGGAGACTCCGGAGCTGGTAACCAACCCTGTGGATCCTTCAAGTGTCTGTGAGTGATGGGGGTGGGATTGTCTCTGTTCACTGTTCGCCCAGTTCAGAAGCCTGCCTCAACTAACTCCAAGAGACTCCAAGAGACTCCACCACTATATTATTGAACGGAGGTAGACAAAAATGCTGGAGAAACTCAGCGGGTGCAGCAGCATCTATGGAGCGAAGGAAATATGCGACGTTTCGGGCCGAAACCCGGAAGGGTTTCGGCCCGAAACGTTGCCTATTTCTAGAAGGGTTTCGGGACGAAAACGTTGCCTATTTCCTTCGCTCCATAGATGCTGCTGCACCCGCTGAGGTTCTCCAGCATTTTTGTCTACCTTTGTTCCATTTGATCTTCCGTTTGTGCTCGTCGAATTGATTGCATTAGTCGAAACAGGGCGGACCTCGTGAAGTTTGCAATCTTCAACCCCTGACATATGACGAAGGAATGGATCGAATGTGCTTGTATTCACTGGAATTTAGGATGAGACTGGAACTTATAAAAACATATAAAATTCTTAAGGGATCCGGCAGACTAGATAGATGCAGGAAAAATATTCCCAATGTTGGGGGAGTCCAGAACCAGGGGCCACACAGTTTAAGAATAAGGAGTCGGCCATTTAGGACCGAGATGAAAAAAAACTTTTCACCCAGAGAGTTGTGAATCTGTGGAATTCTCTGCCACAGAGGGCAGTGGAGGCCAATTCACTGGACTGGCGATCACTCAAGTTCAAGTGTTCAAGTGAGTTGATTGTCATGTGTCCCTAATAGGACAATGACATTCTTGCTTTGCTTCAGCACAACAGAACATAGTAGGCATTTACTACAGAACAGATCAGAGTTTCTCCAGCATTTTTGTGTACCTTTGATCTTCCAGCATCTGCAGTTCCTTCTTGAGCATATTATTGAACGGACCAAGTTTTATGCTCGTATGCAACAGGTTGGTGAACCAAAGGTTTTATCAGTGACTTAAAACAAATGGCTGCACGCTGCTAATTTCGAGATCTGTGCGAAGAACTCATCCATGACAAACTTGTTGGAGGAATGCTTGATAGCAAGTTACGGGGTGAACTTCTTTGTAATACTGACCTAACCCTTAATCAAGCAGAGCATGCCTGTTGGATGCTGAGATAACATCTTCCCACACTGAGTCTGTGTCCTCTGGTCACTGTTCGCAGCATAGTGTTAATCTTGCAGACTACTCCTCTTGTAACACACATACAAGGTCTGTTCGATGTCAAAATTGCAACTATTTTCTTGCTAGGTGTCAGCAGTTCTGCGTTGCTTATGGTAAAGCCTGTAATTTCTGCAAGAAGTTAAACCACTTTTCTCGATGCTGCCGTTCCCGTGTGACTCAAGCAGCGTCAAGGATGAGCCTGCACCTGCTGCAACATGAGCTTGTTGATAATGACTTCCAAGAGCTTGATTTGCCATCCCCCGCTCCACTCTCAGAAAGTACAGATACATTCTCCCCTCCCTTCGTCTAACAAGCAACTTGACCCGGAGGTAACCATGTTTGTGATTAACAGGCCTTTAATCGCTAAGGTTGATACTGGCGCAAAATGCAATGTCATCTCGTTAACAGAGTTTTAAAAATTCGTTATGCTGCATGTATTGAAAAGGCCTCGGCCACGCTTTGGACTTACGGGGGAGATGTTCTACACCCTCTTGGACAAGCTGATTTAAAGTGCCCCATAGACGAGCAGACTCATACCTTAAAGGTTTATATTGTTAAGGGGGATTCAGAGACTTTGCTCAGTATCAACGCAATCCACGATCTAGGCCTGGTATAGTTTGGCTACGCCGTCCATCAACTCTTTCTCGCTGATGGACACACTCAACAGGTACTCTCTCAATACAAAGATCTGTTTAACGCCAAGCTTAGCAAATTGCCTGTCAAATACCACATTGTTGTCGATCCCAACATAACTCCTGTGGTCCGAGAACAGCATCATGCTCTGCATGCCATGCGTGACAGAGTACACAATGAACTCAAGCGGATGGTCTCCATGGGTGTTATTGCCGAGGTTACAGACCCATCTGACTGGGTTTCCCCAATGGTGGTTGCAACAAAGAAAAACAAAGAGGAGGTCCATATCTGCATAAACCCCAGAGACCTTAACTGCCATCAAACGGCCACACTACCCAATGCGATTATTAGAGGAAGTTGCTGCTCAGGTAGGCAACACATCAGTATTCTCAATTCTGGACGCCAAGAGCTCGTTTTGGAAGATTCCACTGGACCCAGACTCGTCCAATCTCATTTCATTCGGCACCCCCTTTGGCCGATACAAATTTCTGAGAATGCCCTTTGGCATCAACTCTGCCAGCGACGTTTTCCAGCGCACGATGGAACAATTGTTTGTTGAGTACCCATGCGCCATCATTGTTGATGACATTCTCGTCTGCAGACGTGATTGGACTGAACATGACGCCAATCTGAAGAAAGAACTATACAATGCCAAAGGCATTCAGCTCAAACTCAATCCCTTGAAGGGCAAGTTTCGAGTTCCAGAAGATACTGACGTTGGACATGTCTTCACAAGTGATGGTCTCAGACCAGACCCATCAAAAACTGCACCTATCAACAAAATGCTGGTTCCTGCTGATGTCGTGAGCCTACAAAGGTTCCTTGGAATGGTCAACTACCAGGGGAAATTTATTCCCAACCTCAGCGACATATCTGACCCCTGTGGGAACTGACACACAAGGACGCTCGCTGCATGGTCATGGTATCCGCAGCACCAAAGAGTTTTCCATCAACCGTTCCTCAGCCCACCTGGCCATTATTTCAGGATGCTGCTGCAATTTATCACAACCATCTCCACTATCTGCAAAACCGCCTACTTTTGTGTCATCTCCCTTTACTTCTGTTCCTGTTTTGTTCCTGACAACATTCCCTTTTACTTTTGTTCCTGCGGACTCCATGATTTTCCACATGTTGTTCCGTCCCCGTGTGGTCATGGACAATGTTGGACACAGCTCACAGAAGCCGGCGATGTTGCCCGTAGTGAGCAAGAGTTGCACAAAGTTCACACCCAACTCAATGCTGGCGTACAAAGATTCACTCACACCGGCTGTCTTCAAGAGAGTTTATTTCCATTAATGATACATTTACCGATGCAAGCACGATCTGTCCCATTGCACTACATTTGCCCCATATCCCCCTAAACCTTTCCCTGTCCCAAGTGTGTATTAAATATTGTTACAATTCCCACCCCACCAGACGGTTCTATAAACCCACCGCCCCCTGAGTGAAAATGTTGCCCTTCAGGTTCCTATTAAATCTTGCCCCTCTCACCCTAAACTTATGTCCCCCTGGTTCTTGATTCCCGTACCCCAGGTAAAAGATGTTTTGTGTTCACCCCTCTATTCCCCACATGATGAATTAAGTGACTACAATATAGAATGCTGTTGTTGGCCTAAGTGTGTGAAGTTTATAATGATGGATGTTATTGTGTGTTTGTGCTGTCCTGCCATTGCCTGTTGTTGCTGACACATGGGGGGGGGGGGCTGTGCTGAATCTGTGTGAGGTTTCAGTTCACTGTCAGCTTGATATTTAGTCTACATTCCTTTTGGCCAGTGAACCAAGCGCAGGAATATATCCCAATATCAGTCTCTCGTAAACTTGTGATGATCAACGAGGCATCCCGTGTCTCAACCACGTTTGTATTCATGAACCTCCATCGGTCGGTCCCCCCTGGATAATTGGCACCTTCCCCTTCAGTCAACACGCCCAGTGTCCCGCTCCCTTTACTCCAGGTGACCACAAAAGTCTTGGGTCCATCCTTCCCTGTGGGTACTTTGCAGGGTAGCGTAGCTGAACCACTCTTGCGTGCCGTTATATCCGTGTATTTCATCTTGATCGCAGCTGGCCTAGCACCGCATTCTGGAGTATCTTGTTTGTTGACTTGTCGAGGCTCCCGTGCGTTCCACCCGGGCAAGTTTGCTTCCTCTCCCCATTCTCTGGAGATCGGACCTGTTCCAGTTGCGGAGACTTGCCACACCATCTCCACAAGGACCATGAATCCTATCCATCTCTGCAGTCCCATGTTCCTGTGGGTGAAACAATGGGTCACCTTATTGCAACTCAGTAGGATTCATGATGACATTCCCTGAAGCTGCTGCCACCACACTGGGCAATGTCGCTGTGCAGCTTCTACAGCTCCCGCCTGGTTTAGTTTAAGTTGCTTTGACCTGTCGTGGACCAACAACATTGAAGTGGCAGCCAAGGAGGCACACCAATGCATCGACTTCCTCAGAGACAGAGGAAATACGACAAGTCTCCAATGTCTCTTAGGACCTTCTACAGATGCACCACAGAGAGCAGACTGTGGGGTTGCATCACAGCTTGGTTTGGGAACAGCTCTGAGCCCAAGATCACAAGATATTGCAGAGTTGTGGATGGAGCCCAGTCCATCACACAGACCACACTCCCCACCAGTGACTCCATCTACAACCAAAAAAATCAAAGACTTGTCCCACCCCGGTCATTCCTCCTTCTCTCTGGTCCTGTCTAGCAGATGGTACAGAAGCTTGAAAGCGCGCACCACCAGACTCAGGAACAGCTTCTTCCCCTCTGCTATCAGGCTTCTGAACTGGGGGAACAGTGAACAGAGACAATCCCACCCCCATCACTCACAGACACTTGAAGGATCCACAGGGTTGGTTACCAGCTCCGGAGTCTCCACACAGGGTGACGGGGTCGGTCTTGTTCTCATCTCCTGCCATCGCTCGCTCCTTTTATACCGACTCCCGGCTTCTCCTGCCCCTCATTGTCTGCCCTCACGTACATTCAACCAATCACTGCCTCCCACGGAGCATTGGCCGGAGTCAGCCGCGACCTCTCCACCCTCTGCCAAACGTGTCGTTGCATCAGCCGTTAACGTTTAACAAGAACAACGTCATCCCAGCTGCCAGCGGCCAACCAGGCGCCCCACACATCCTGCTTGTGTCTCCACCACGTCTCGTTTTGGCCACCCATCGGACCAGATGTCCCAGCCACGCCACGTCACCACCACAGCCCTTGGCACCTGCGCTGGTTCCACAGTTTATACTCAATCTGAGCCGGCAGCTGGGATGGCGTTGGATCAATTCTTCCTTCCCAACAACCATCAGGCTGTTGAACACGACACGACACTGAGGTCAACGATGAACGTCTATGGAATGTCCAAGGTTGCACTAATGCCCCTGTCCCACTTGGGAAACGTGAACGGAAATCTCTGGAGACTTTGCGCCCCACCCAAGGTTTCCGTGCGGTTCCCGGAGGTTTTTGCCTGTCTCCCTACCTGCTTCCACTACCTGCAACCTCCGGCAACCACCTGCAACCTCCAGGAACCTTCGGGACGAAACGTTGCCTATTTCCTTCGCTCCATAGATGCTGCTGCACCCGCTGAGTTTCTCCAGCATTTTTGTGTACCTTTGATTTTCCAGTATCTGCAGTTTCTACTTAAACATCAAATAGAACAAGTTGTCCTACAACTTTAGGCTGTGCACGCCACACGAAAGAAGAAGTTGACATGTCAGTCCCGCCATCCCGAGTATTAACCTGGTAAACCTACGTTGCACTCCCTCAATAGCAAGTTATATGGACAGGTTGGATAATCTTGGATTGGTTTCTCTAGGACTTCAGATGTTGAGCGGAGAGCTGACAGAAGGTAATAAAATTCTTAAGGGGTTGGACTGGCTAGATGCAGGAAGATTGTTCCCGATGTTGGGGAAGTCCAGGACAAGGGGTCACAGTTTAAGGATAAGGGGGAAATCTTTTAGGACTGAGATGAGAAAAAACAATTTTCACACAGAGAGTGGTGAATCTGTGGAATTCTCTGCCACAGAAGATATTTGAGGCCAGTTCATTGGCTTTATTTTATGAGGGAGTTAGATGTGGCCCTTGTGGCTAAAGGGATCAGGGGGTATGGAGAGAAGGCAGGTGCAGGATACTGAGTTGGATGATCAGCCATGATCATATTGAATGGCGGTGCAGGCTCGAAAGGCCGAATGGCCTACTCCTGCACCTAATTTCTATGTTTCTATGTTTCAATGAGAGCCAGACAGGTTCTCTAGGTTAGACAGTCAGAACCAATTTGCGCAGAGTGGAAATGCCAAAGACTAGAGGGCATCGCTTTAGGGTAGGAGGCTTTCAAGAGAGAGTTAGATAGAGCTCTTAAATATAGCGGAGTCAAGGGATATGGGGAGAAGGCAAGAATGGGGTACTGATTGTGGATGGCGGTGATCACAGTGAATGGCGGTGCTGGCTCGAAGGGCCGAATGGCCAACTCCTGCACCTATTGTCTATTGTCTATTGAGATAGGAAAATTTTAAAGATGTGCGGGACACAGAGGGTGGTGGGTGCCTGGAACACGATGCTGTGGGTGGTGGAGGCAGATACAATAGTTCAGAGTCTTTATCTAAAAAGTCTCATGGATATGCAGGGAATTGAGATTATGGATCAGGTGCAGGCAGAGGAGATTAGCTGAACTTGGCATCATGTTCAGCATGGACCTTGTGGGCCGAAGGGCCTGTTCCTGTGCTGTTCCATGTTCTATGTTACATCATCTTCTCAATCACATCTTGAGAAGAACATTTTCCAGAGGTGCCCAGGTACCACCAGTGTGACATTCATTGTATCTGCTGCAGTCAACGAGTGTGTTGTGTAGACAGCCAGAGGAGAAGATGGGAGTTATGTGAAGTTTCATTTTGTTAATCATTACTTATTTAATGTCATAGTGTAATAGAGTCATAGAGTGATACAGTGTGGAAACAGGCCCTTCGGCCCAACTTGCCCACACTGGCCAACATGTCCCAGCTACACTAGTCTCACCTGCCTGTGTTTGGTTCATATCCCTCCAAACCTGGCCTCTCCATGTACCTGACTCACTGTTCTTTAAACATTGGGATCTAAATGTTGCCTCACCAACGCAAGATGACCTCCCAACCTCTATACTCCATACTGTGACTGATGAAGGCCAAAGTACCAAAAGTTTTTTTGACCACCGTATCTACCTGCAACTGCATCTTCAAGGAACCATGTACCTTCACTCATAGATCCCTCTGCTATACAACATTCCTCAGAGCTGGACTATTCACTGTGTAGGTCCTGCACATGTTAGACTCCCCAAAACACAACACCTCACATTACTCTGTATTAAATTCCATCAACCGTTCCTCAGCCCAACTGGCCAATATTTCAGGATCCTGCTGCAATTTTTCACAACCATCTCCACTATCTGCAAAACCGCCTACTTTTGTGTCATAGAAACATAGAAAATAGGTGCAGGAGTAGAGGCCATTCGGCCCTTCGAGCCAGCACCGCCATTCAATATGATCATGGATGATCATCCAACTCAGTATCCTGTACCTGCCTTCTCTCCATACCCCCTAATCCCTTTAGCCACAAGGGCCACATCTAACTCCCTCTTAAATATAGTCATCTGCCTTTACTTTTGCCCCTGTTTTGTTCCTGACAACATTCCCCGTTATTTTTGTTCCTGTTCTCAACACCTGTGGACTCCATGATTTTCCACATGTTGTTCCGTCCCCGTGTGGTCATGGACAATGTTGGACACAGCTCATAGAAGCCGGCGATGTTGCCCGTAGTGAGCAAGAGTTGCACAAAGTTCACACCCAACTCAATGCTGGCGTACAAAGAATCACTCACACCGGCTGTCTTCAAGAGAGTTTATTTCCATTAATGATACATTTACCAATGCAAGCACGATCTGTCCCATTGCACTACATTTGCCCCATATCCCCCTAAACCTTTCCCTGTCCCAAGTGTGTATTAAATATTGTTACAATTCCCACCCCACCAGACAGTTCTATAAACCCACCGCCCCCTGAGTGAAAATGTTGCCCCTCAGGTTCCTATTAAATCTTGCCCCTCTAACCTTAAACTTATGTCCCTCTGGTTCTTGATTCCCGTACCCCAGGTAAAAGATGTTTTGTGTTCACCCCTCTATTCCCCTCATGATCAATTAAGTGACTACAATATAGAATGCTGTTGTTGGCCTAAGTGTGTGAAGTTTATAATGATGGATGTTATTGTGTGTTTGTGCTGTCCTGCCACTGCCTGTTGCTTCTGTCACATGGGGGGGCCTGTGCTGGGTCAGTGTGAGGTTTCACTTCACTGTCAGCTTGATATTTTGTCTACATTCCCCTTGGCCAGTGATCCAAGTGCAGGAATACATCCCAATATCAGCCTCTTGTAAACCCGTGATGACCAACGTGGCATCCCGTTTCACATCCACTTTTGTTTCCTTGAACGTCCAGCGGCCGGGAGCCCCTGGATAGGTCGCACCTTTCCCTTTAGTAAACACGGCCAATGTCCTCTTCCCTTTACTCCAGGTGACCTCAAAACTCTTGGGTCCATCCTTCCCTGTGGGTACTTTACAGGGTAGCGTAGCTGAACCACCCTTGCGTGCCGTCACATCCGTGTATTTCATCTTGGTCGCAGCTGGCCTAACACCGCATTCTGGAGAACTTTGTTTGTTGACTTGTCGAGGGGCCCGTGCGTTCCACCCGGGCAAGTTTGCTTCCTCTCCCCATTCTCTGGAGATCGGACCTGTTCCAGTTGCGGAGACTTGCCACACCATCTCCACAAGGACCATGAATCCTATCCATCTCTGCAGTCCCATGTTCCTGTGGGTGAAACAATGGGTCACCTTATTGCAACTCAGTAGGATTCATGATGACATTCCCTGAACCCGCCCAGAGTTGGGGAATCGAGAACCAGAGGACATCGGTTTAAGGCGAGGGGGGGGGAAAGATTTCATGTGAAACTGAGGGGTGACTTTTTTACACAAAGGGTGGAGGGTGTTTGGAACGAGCTGCCGGAAGAGGTAGTTGGGGCAGGTACTATCACAATGATTAAGAATCAGTTAGACAGGTACATTGATAGGACAGGATTAGAGGGGTAAGGGCCAAACGCAGGCAGGTGGGTCTAGTATTGATGGGGACACGTTGGTGGGTGCGGGCAAGTTGGGCCGAAGGTCTCGCTGTGACTCTATGACTCCATCACTTGTCCCACCCCGGTCATTCCTCCTTCTCCCTGGTCCTGTCTAGCAGAAGGTACAGAAGCTTGAAAGCGCGCACCACCAGACTCAGGAACAGCTTCTTCCCCTCTGCTATCAGGCTTCTGAACTGGGGGAACAGTGAACAGAGACAATCCCACCCCCATCACTCACAGACACTTGAAGGATCCACAGGGTTGGTTACCAGCTCCGGAGTCTCCACACAGGGTGACGGGGTCGGTCTTGTTCACATCTCCTGCCATCGCTCGCTCCTTTTATACCGACTCCCGGCTTCTCCTGCCCCTCATTGTCTGCCCTCACGTACATTCAACCAATCACTGCCTCCCCCGGAGCATTGGCCGGAGTCAGCCGCGACCTCTCCACCCTCTGCCAAACGTGTCGTTGCATCAGCCGTTAACGTTTTAACAAGAACAACGTCATCCCAGCTGCCAGCGGCCAACCAGGCGCCCCACACATCCTGCTTGTGTCTCCACCACGTCTCGTTCTGGTCAACCCATCGGACCAGATGTCCCAGCCACGCCACGTCACCACCACAGCCCTTGGCACCTGCGCTGGTTCCACAGTTTATACTCAATCTGAGCCGGCAGCTGGGATGGCGTTGGATCAATTCTTCCTTCCCAACAACCATCAGGCTGTTGAACACGACACGACACTGAGGTCAACGATGAACGTCTATGGAATGTCCAAGGTTGCACTAATGCCCCTGTCCCACTTAGGAAACCTGAACGGAAACCTCTGGAGACTTTGCGCCCCACCCAAGGTTTCCGTGCGGTTCCCTAAGGTTTTTGTCTGTCTCCCTACCTGCTTCCACTACCTGCAACCTCCGGCAACCACCTGCAACCTCCAGGAACCTTCGGGACGAAACGTTGCCTATTTCCTTTGTTCCATAGATGCTGCTGCACCCGCTGAGTTTCTCCAGCATTTTTGTGTACCTTCGATTTTCCAGTATCTGCAGTTTCTACTTAAACATCAAATAGAACAAGTTGTCCTACAACTTTAGGCTGTGCACGCCACACGAAAGAAGAAGTTGACATGTCAGTCCCGCCATCCCGGGTATTAACCTGGTGAACCTACGTTGCACTCCCTCAATAGCAAGTTATATGGACAGGTTGGATAATCATGGATTGGTTTCTCTAGAACTTCAGATGTTGAGCGGAGACCTGACAGAAGGTAATAAAATTCTCAAGGGGTGGACAGGCTAGATGCAGGAACGTTGTTCCCGATGTTGGGGAAGTCCAGGACAAGGGGTCACAGTTTAAGGACAAGGGGGAAATCTTTTAGGACTGAGATGAGAAAAACATTTTTCACACAGAGAGTGGTGAATCTGTGGAATTTTACTTCGGAGTCACGTGAGTGACTACGTGAAGAACCCACCCAGTGCGCAGGCGCGACATTACGTCAGCAGCGCAACAGCGGCAGCAGCTGGAGCCAGGCTCTCCAGCGGCAGGATAAAGACAAGACCTCAGGTAAGTGAGTCTTTTGTATTACAGAGAGTCGCTAACGGAGAAAGCTATGGCTACCCGAAAGCGACCAACAAGGAGGACTGCCTGCCCAACTCCACCCGAGGAGGGGTCAATATCTGGGCGGCAGCCACCAGCGGCTGAGGAGCTGTATGAACGCTCCCGCACACCCGACGCCGAGCCGCTCCCTGTGCCGCCGATTGCGACGCCCCGCACAGGGAGAAAATCAACCCGAAAAACAGACCGGCCGGTGACCTCCGACTCGTCGGAGGAACGGGAACACTCTCCACCGGCGAAACGGGGAGACGGCAGCTTAAGCTGCATAAGGCAGCTGCTCGAGCAGATGCTCGAGGAGGAGATGCAGGCAAGGCATCTCCAAGGAGGACGGGCTTTGGCCTCCACCAAACCATCACCACACCCTTCTGTTCCCTCCTTGTTTGAGGTCAGTAAGGGAGGCCAGGACTGGGCTGGCCTATCACAAGGGCAGGCGGACGACAGCGCAAGCATGCCAGGCGAGCTGGAGGAAGAAGAGCTACTGGGTGTAGTCAGCAGGTATGCGGCGCCCCCGAGGACCGGAATGATGCTAGCGCCAAGAATGGCGGCCAGTATCAACAGGCTCTCCAATAAGCCATTGCAAGAGAAAATCTTACAAGAGGCCCTTGACACTTACACAGCGCCGGAAAACTGTGAATCACTCCGAGTAAAGACCGTAAACGGCCAGATATGGAGCCAGCTGGGACAGCATATCAGGACACAAGAGCTGAAGATGCAGCGTATCCTGAAGCTCCACACCGCAGCCATTACCGCCTTTGCTCGGTCCACGGGGAACGCAGAGCTCTCTACACCTCAGCAGGACGTGCTGGCCCTAATGTGTAACACGCAGTATGAGCTCAACAATTTAAGGCGTGTAAACATCAGGCCTGCCCTCAACCCCAAATACGCGGGCCTTTGCAAAGCTCCGGCGCCAGAAAAGGAGGCACTACTATTCGGGGCCGACTTGGCGAAAAGGCTCAAGGAGCTGGAAGAGGCGGCCAAGCCTGTAGGCCTCATGAGGGCAGGGCCAGGACCGAGCAGGGTGAAGACACCCAGTTGGCAGCACGCCTCGGCATCCACCAGCAGGTACCGAGCTGGTGAAAGCCTGGTGACCGCTTCCCACTACCCCCAGAGCTCTTTTTTAGAGCGGGGCCCAGGGCGGAGCCGTGGGAAGATACGTCGCCCCACCACAGCACCAACAAGGACACCCTCGGGCCAAACCCATCGGAAACGCTCCCAGAAATGAACATGGAGGTAGGTGGGTCTGGTTCCTGTCAACATACGCAGACAAAGGGTGTTGTATTAACAGGAGGACGTTTAAGGTTCTTCAAACATGTTTGGTGCTCCTTTACTAACAACAAGTTCATACTCAACAGTATCAGTGGATACAAAATTGAATTTAAACCAGGCATAGAACCGCCGGTTCAGCACATACCCCAAAGGGTATTCCTTCCCACACAATTAGAGAAGGTAGAAGGACAAGCTGAACTAGATAGGCTCGTGTCCAAAGGCGTCATTGAGAGGGCCAGACACGAGCCATTGGAATTTGTATCGAATATATTTATCAAAACCAAAAAAGATGGTGGATGTCGCATTATTATTGATTTGACATCACTAAATCAGTCTGTTGAGTATCAACATTTCAAAATGGAGACATTTGTTACTGCCAGACAACTGATCTCCAAGGGATACTTCATGGCAAGCATAGATATTAAGGATGCTTACTATTTAGTACCCATTCATAAGGATCATTTCAGATATCTGAAATTTATCTGGATGGGGCAACTATGGCAGTATAGAGCATTACCCAATGGTTTAACGACAGCTCCCAGATTATTTACAAAAATTCTCAAAGTGGCCATGAAAAAATTAAGAGAACAAAAACATTTAGTCATGGCCTATCTGGATGATGTTCTCATATTGGGGAGAACAAGGGAACTAGCTGTCGCAGGAGTCTTAGCTACTAAACAACTCCTTGAAACATTGGGATTTGTTCTACACCCAGATAAATCAATATTGAAGCCAACAACTAACATGGACTATCTAGGCTTCACTATCGACACTATCCGTATGACTGTCACTCTGCCAAGAGACAAAAAGGCTGCATTAGCAGAAGCCTGTAACAACTTAATCGCAAAAACACAACCAAAGATCCGGCATGTAGCCAGAGTCATTGGTAGTATAGTAGCAGCATTTCCAGCTGCACAATATGGCCCTTGCATTATCAGAATTTACAAAGAGCAAGGACACATGCACTACGTCTAAGTAGGGGGCATTATGACCGAACTATGGACTTACCCGCTGAAGCCAAAACAGAACTTCAGTGGTGGGTGGATAACATTTGGCACAGTTACAGTCCTATCGCCGTCACCAATCCTAACATAGCCATTACAACGGATGCCAGTGCTTTAGGCTGGGGAGCTACTAACTCTATATCCAGCACAGGTGGCAGATGGACTAATTCAGAGGCATCGCTACTACAATCACTTGGCATAAATTATTTGGAGATGCTCGCCGCCTTTTATGGGCTAAAAGCATATGCATCCGATATGAGGCACGTGCATGTCAGGTTAATGATTGATAACACGACGGCGGTGTCTTACATCCAGCACATGGGTGGCATAAAATCAGTATCATGCGACAAATTGACTACTATAATCTGGCAATGGTGTGTCGAGAGACATATTTGGCTATCAGCTGCCTATTTACCAGGCAAGCTAAACACAGTGGCGGACACCAGGTCACGAAAATTCAATGACAACATCGAATGGATGTTAGACCCAAAAATATTTGCTAGAATTGTTAAGCAATATGGTACGCCAGATATAGATTTGTTTGCGTCTAGATTAAATCACCAGCTACCCATGTATGTGGCTTGGGAACCAGACCCAGAGGCAGCAGCGGTAGATGCCTTCACGCTGGATTGGGGAAATTTCTTCTTCTATGCTTTCCCTCCCTTCTGCCTCATCAGCCGGGTACTCCAGAAAATACAAGCAGACTCGGCTTCAGGTATTCTGGTCGTACCCGACTGGCCTACCCAACCATGGTTCCCAGTTTTCCACGACATGGTGGTAGAGTCACCTATGGTTTTTCACAGCCACCCACAACTATTGACTCATCCGGTATCCGGCATAAGCCATCCATGCCATCAAAAATTGAAACTCCTGGTTTGTAGGTTCTGAACAGGCCTTACCAGGGATTGGGGTTATCGGAACGAACAATCACCACCATGTCGGCGTCCCTGCGAGTCTCTACCAAGAAACAGTACTTGACCTACATCAAGAAATGGGAGCAGTACTGCTTGGATGCAGGGACATCATACAAGACAGCCTCGATCACGGACGTGCTGGAATTCCTGGCCCACTTGCACCATGACCAAAAGATGAGCTACAGTGCCATCAATGCAGCACGGAGCGCCCTGTCCGCTTACCTTATGCCTACAGGACATCACAGCATTGGATCCCACCCTCTGGTTATAAAACTCCTCAAAGGGATTTATAATACTAAACCCCCTACACCCAGATACACCCATGTATGGGATGTAAGTGTAGTTTTGTCACACCTTAGAGGTTGGCCTCCGGTGGGATCCTTGAGTCTGGAGCAGTCCACTCTCAAGACCCTCATGCTCATGGCGCTCGTCTCTGCACAAAGGGTTCAGTCACTGCATCAACTAAGACTGGACAACATGGTAACCACCCCAGACTCCATTACATTTACCATGCCGGGGTTGGTAAAACAAAGCAGGCCAGGTATGCCCAACTCTCCGTTAATCTTCCGGGCCTATCCTCCAGAACCTAGGCTGTGTGTAGTGACCCATCTATACAACTACGTAGACACAACCCAAACGCTTAGAGGGAGTGAAAAAGCCTTATGGGTCAGCCACAAAAAGCCTTTTGGACGGGTTACCAGCCAGACAATATCTAGGTGGTTGAAACAGGTCTTAAAAGCCGCGGGGATTAACACGGATGTTTTAAAATCCCATTCTACCAGGGCAGCGTCCACGTCAGCGGCGGAACGGATGCAGGTTCCCATAGACCACATCCTTAGTACAGCGGGATGGTCAAGGGAATCAACGTTCCGAAAATTCTACCACAAACCGCTGATGGAGAAGGACTTGTTTGCGGACAAAATTTTAGAATCTGCAAACTTATAATTTAAAGCCCAGGGGAGCTATTTTTGTTATTGTTAAATAAACAATTTTGTTTTCAAAAAACTAACAAATTCGTTGGTCTTTAGATACCACTTCCTCCCTCGATGAACTTCGGCAGTGAGTGATATAGCTGTTACACGGTTTGAAATCACAGACCTTTGAAGTCTTCACGTAGTCACTCACGTGACTCCGAAGTAAAATAGTGAGATTAAACGAGTACTTACCAGTACGAAGTTTGATCTGTATTTTATGAGGAGTTACGATGAGGGATTACGTGCCCTCCGCTCCCACCCTCGTTGTATAGATCAAACTCGAGCTGATGTCTCTTTAATCTTTACTATCTTTACTTCAATATTGTGTCTACCTGTGATTCCACACCGCTGCTTGGAAGTATGCCGCGCCTGCGCACTGGGTGGGTTCTTCACGTAATCCCTCATCGTAACTCCTCATAAAATACAGATCAAACTTCGTACTGGTAAGTACTCGTTTAATCTCACTATTCTCTGCCACAGAAGATATTTGAGGCCAGTCATTGGCTTTATTTAAGAAGGAGTTAGATGTGGCCCTTGTGGCTAAAGGGATCAGGGGGTATGGAGAGAAGGCAGGTACTGGATACTGAGTCGGATGATCAGCCATGATCATGTTGAATGGCGGTGCAGGCTCGAAGGGCCGAATGACCTCCCCCTGCACCTATTGTCTATTGTCTATTGTCTATTGAGATAGGAAACATTTAAAGATACAAGTGCAGGCAGTTACAATCGTTACTGTGCTGTACTGTTCCATGTTCCATGGCCTACTCCTGCACCTAATTTCTATGTTTCTATGTTTCAATGAGAGCCAGATAGGGTAGACAGTCAGAACCAATTTGCGCAGAGTGGAAAATGCCAAAGACTAGAGGGGCATCGCTTTAGGGTAGGAGGCTTTCAAGAGAGAGTTAAATAGAGCTCTTAAATATAGCGGAGTCAAGGGATATGGGGAGAAGGCAAGAATGGGGTACCGATTGTGGATGGCGGTGATCACAGTGAATGGCGGTGCAGGCTCGAAGGGCCGAATGGCCAACTCCTGCACCTATTGTCTATTGTCCATTGAGATAGGAAAAATTTAAAGATGTGCGGGACACAGAGGGTGGTGGGTGCCTGGAACACAATGCTGTGGGTGGTGGAGGCAGATACAATAGTTCAGAGTCTTTATCTAAAAGATCTCATGGACATGCAGGGAATTGAGATTATGGATCAGGTGCAGGCAGAGGAGATTAGCTGAACTTGGCATCATGTTCAGCACGGACCTTGTGGGCCGAAGGGCCTGTTCCTGTGCTGTTCCATGTTCTATGTTACATCATCTTCTCAATCACATCTTGAGAAGAACATTTTCCAGAGGTGCCCTGGTACCACCAGTGTGACATTCATTGTATCTGCTGCAGTCAATGAGTGTGTTGTGTAGACAGCCAGAGGAGAAGATGGGATTTATGTGGAGTTTCATTTTGTAATCATTATTTATTTAATGTCATAGTGTAATAGAGTCATAGAGTGATACAGTATGGAAAACAGGCCCTTCGGCCCCAACTTGCCCACACTGGCCAACATGTCCCAGCTACACTAGTCCCACCTGTCCACGTTTGGTCCATATCCCTCCAAACCTGTCCTTTACATGTTCCTGTCTAACTGTTTCTTAAACGTTGGGATAGTTTCTGCCTCAACTGTGATGAGTTGACCAGAACGAGACGTGGTGGAGACACAAGCAGGATGTGTGGGGCGCCTGGTTGGCCGCTGGCAGCTGGGATGACGTTGTTCTTGTTAAACGTTAACGGCTGATGCAACGACACGTTTGGCAGAGGGTGGAGAGGTCGCGGCTGACTCCGGCCAATGCTCCGTGGGAGGCAGTGATTGGTTGAATGTACGTGAGGGCAGACAATGAGGGGCAGGAGAAGCCGGGAGTCGGTATAAAAGGAGCGAGCGATGGCAGGAGATGAGAACAAGACCGACCCCGTCACCCTGTGTGGAGACTCCGGAGCTGGTAACCAACCCTGTGGATCCTTCAAGTGTCTGTGAGTGATGGGGGTGGGATTGTCTCTGTTCACTGTTCCCCCAGTTCAGAAGCCTGATAGCAGAGGGGAAGAAGCTGTTCCTGAGTCTGGTGGTGCGCGCTTTCAAGCTTCTGTACCTCCTGCTAGACAGGACCAGGGAGAAGGAGGAATGACCGGGGTGGGACAAGTGATGGAGTCATAGAGTCACAGCGAGACCTTCGGGCCCAACTTGCCCGCGCCCACCAACGTGTCCCCCATCAATACTAGACCCACCTGCCTGCGTTTGGCCCTTACCCCCCTAATCCTGTCCTATCAATGTACCTGTCTAACTGTTTCTTAATCATTGTGATAGTACCTGCCTCAACTACCTCTTCGGCAGCTCGTTCCAAACACTCCTCCACCCTTTGTGTAAAAAAGTCACCCCTCAGTTTCCCATGAAATCTTTCCCCCCCCCCTCGCCTTAAACCGATTTCCTCTGGTTCTCGATTCCCCAACTCTGGGCGGGTTCAGGGAATGTCATCATGAATCCTACTGAGTTGCAATAAGGTGACCCATTGTTTCACCCACAGGAACAAGGGGCTGCAGAGATGGATATGATTCCTGGTCCTTGTGGAGATGGTGTGGCAAGTCTCCGCAACTGGAACAGGTCCGATCTCCAGAGAATGGGAGAGAGGAAGCAAACTTGCCCGGGTGGAACGCACGGGCCCCTCGGCAAGTCAACAAACAAGATACTCCACAATGTGGTGCTATATCAGCTTCGACCAAGTTACAATTCACGGATAGAGAGACAAGCCAGGGTGGTTCTACTACGCTACCCTGTAAAGTACCCACAGGGAAGGATGGACCCAAGACTTTTGAGGTCACCTGGACTAAAGGGACGAAGACACTGGCCGTGTTTACTATAGGGAAAGGTGCCAATTATCCAGGGGGGGCCGGCCGCTGGAAGTTCAAGGAAACAAACGTGGATGAGACACGGTATGCCTCGTTGGTCATCAAGGGTTTACAGAAGAGTGATGTTTGGGATGTATTCCTGCACTTGGCAAACGGGCAAAGATAAATGTAGACTAACTTCCAAGCTGTCATGAAGTAAAAACCTCACACTGACCCAGCACAGGCCCCCCCATGTGACAGAAGCAACAGGCAGTGGCAGGACAGCACAAACACACAATAACATCCATCATTATAAACTTCACACACTTAGGCCAACAACAGTATTCTATATTGTAGTCACTTAATTCATCATGTGGGGAATAGAGGGGTGAACACAAAACATCTTTTACCTGGGGTACGGGAATCAAGAACCAGGGGGACATAAGTTTAAGGTTAGTGGGGCAAGATTTAATAGGAACCTGAGAGGCAACATTTTCACTCAGGGGGCGGTGGGTTTATAGAACTGTCTGGTGGGGTGGGAATTGTAACAATATTTAATACACACTTGGGACAGGGAAAGGTTTAGGGGGATATGGGGCAAATGTAGTGCAATGGGACAGATCGTGCTTGCATCGGTAAATGTATCATTAATGGAAATAAACTCTCTTGAAGACAGCCGGTGTGAGTGATTCTTTGTACGCCCGCATTGAGTTGGGTGTGAACTTTGTGCAACTCTTGCTCACTACGGGCAACATCGCCGGCTTCTATGAGCTGTGTCCAACATTGTCCATGACCACACGGGGACGGAACAACATGTGGAAAATCATGGGAGTCCGCAGATGTTGAGAACAGGAACAAAAATAATGGGGAATGTTGTCAGGAACAAAACAGGGACAAAAGTAAAGACTATATTTAAGAGGGAGTTAGATGTGGCCCTTGTGGCTAAAGAGATCAGGGGGTATGGAGAGAAGGCAGGTACAGGATACTGAGTTGGATGATCAGCCATGATCATATTGAATGGCGGTGCAGGCTCGATGGGCCGAATGGCCTCTACTCCTGCACCTATTTTCTATGTTTCTTTGACACAAAAGTAGGCGGTTTTGCATGTGCAGGACCTACACAGTGAATAGTCCAGCTCTGGGGAATGTTGTAGAGCAGAGGGATCTATGAGTGAAGGTACATGGTTCCTTGAAGATGCAGTTGCAGGTAGATACGGTGGTCAAAAAGGCTTTTGGCACTTTGGCCTTCATCAGTCACAGTATGGAGTATAGAGGTTGGGAGGTCATCTTGCGTTGGTGAGGCAACATTTAGATCCCAATGTTTAAGGAACAGTGAGTCAGGTACATGGAGAGGTCAGATTTGGAGGGATATGAACCAAACACAGGCAGGTGAGACTAGTGTAGCTGGGACATGTTGGCCAGTGTGGGCAAGTTGGGCCGAAGGGCCTGTTTCCACACTGTATCACTCTATGACTCTATTACACTATGACATTAATAAATAATGATTACAAAATGAAACTTCACATAAATCCCATCTTCTCCTCTGGCTGTCTACACAACACACTCATTGACTGCAGCAGATACAATGAATGTCACACTGGTGGTACCAGGGCACCTCTGGAAAAATGTTCTTCTCAAGATGTGATTGAGAAGATGATGTAACATAGAACATGGAACAGCACAGGAACAGGCCCTTCGGCCCACATGGTCCGTGCTGAACATGATGCCTAGTTCAGCTAATCTCCTCTGCCTGCACCTGATCCATAATCTCAATTCCCTGCATGTCCATGAGATTTTTTAGATAAAGACCCTGAACTATTGTATCTGCCTCCACCACCCACAGCATCGTGTTCCAGGCACCCACCACCCTCTGTGTCCAGCACATCTTTAAATGTTTCCTATCTCAATAGACAATAGACAATAGGTGCAGGAGTTGGCCATTCGGCCCTTCGAGCCAGCACCGCCATTCACTGTGATCACCGCCATCCACAATCAGTACCCCATTCTTGCCTTCTCCCCATATCCCTTGACTCCGCTATATTTAAGAGCTCTATCTAACTCTCTCTTGAAAGCCTCCTACCCTAAAGCGATGCCCTCTAGTCTTTGGCATTTCCACTCTGCGCAAATTGGTTCTGACTGTCTACCCTATCTGGCTCTCATAGAAACATAGAAACATAGAAATTAGGTGCAGGAGTAGGCCATTCGGCCCTTCGAGCCCTGCACCGTCCATTTAATAGATCATGGCTGATCATTCCAACTCAGTATCCAGTACCTGCCTTCTCTCCATACCCCCTGATCCCTTTAGCCACAAGGGCCACATCTAACACCTTCTTAAACATAGCCAATGATTTGGCCTCAAATATCTTCTCTGGCAGAGAATTCCACAGATTCACCACGCTCTGTGTGAAAAATGTTTTTCTCATCTCAGTCCTAAAAGATTTCCCCCCTTATCCTTAAAACTGTGACCCCCTTGTCCTGGACTTCCCCAACATCGGGAACAATCTTCCTGCATCTAGCCTGTCCAACCCCTTAAGAATTTTATTACCTTCTGTCAGGTCTCCCGCTCAACATCTGAAGTTCTAGAGAAACCAATCCAAGATTATCCAACCTGTCCATATAACTTGCTATTGAGGGAGTGCAACGTAGGTTCACCAGGTTAATACCCGGGATGGCGGGACAGACATGTCAACTTCTTCTTTCGTGTGGCGTGCACAGCCTAAAGTTGTAGGACAACTTGTTCTATTGATGTTGAAGTAGAAAACTGCAGATACTGGAAAATCAAAGGTACACAAAAATGCTGGAGAAGAAACTCAGCGGGTGCAGCAGCATCTATGGAGCGAAGGAAATAGGCAACGTTTCGTCCCGAAGGTTCCCAGAGGTTGCAGGTGGTTGCCGGAGGTTGCAGGGTAGTGGAAGCAGGTAGGGAGACAGACAAAAACCTCCGGGATCCGCACGGAAAAACTTGGGTGGGGCGCTAAGTCTCCAGAGGTTTCCGTTCAGGTTTCCTAAGTGGGACAGGGGAATTAGTGCAACCTTGGACATTCCATAGACGTCATCGTTGACCTCAGTGTCGTGTCGTGGTTCAACAGCCTGATGGTTGTTGGGAAGGAAGGATTGATCCAACGCCATCCCAGCTGCCGGCTCAGATTGAGTATAAACTGTGGAAACCAGACGCAGGTGCCCAAGTCGGCTGTGGTACGGTGACGTGGCGTGGCTGGGGACATCTGGTCCGATGGGTGGCCAAAGCGAGACGTGGTGGAGACACAAGCAGGATGTGTGGGGCGCCTGGTTGGCCGCTGGCAGCTGGGATGACGTTGTTCTTGTTAAACGTTAACGGCTGATGCAAACGACACGTTTGGCAGAGGGTGGAGAGTCGCGGCTGACTCCGGCCAATGCTCCGTGGGAGGCAGTGATTGGTTGAATGTACGTGAGGGCAGACAATGAGGGGCAGGAGAAGCCGGGAGTCGGTATAAAAGGAGGAGCGAGCGATGGCAGGAGATGAGAACAAGACCGACCCCGTCACCCTGTGTGGAGGACTCCGGAGCTGGTAACCAACCCTGTGGATCCTTCAAGTGTCTGTGAGTGATGGGGGTGGGATTGTCTCTGTTCACTGTTCCCCCAGTTCAGAAAGCCTGATAGCAGAGGGGAAGAAGCTGTTCCTGAGTCTGGTGGTGCGCGCTTTCAAGCTTCTGTACCTTTGCTAGACAGGACCAGGAGAAGGAGGAATGACCGGGGCGGGACAAGTGATGGAGTCATAGAGTCACAGCGAGACCTTCGGCCCAACTTGCCCGCGCCCACACCAACGTGTCCCATCAATACTAGACCCACCTGCCTGCGTTTGGCCCTTACCCCTCTAATCCTGTCCTATCAATGTACCTGTCTAACTGTTTCTTAATCATTGTGATAGTACCTGCCTCAAACTACCTCTTCCGGCAGCTCGTTCCAAACACCCTCCACCTTTGTGTAAAAAAGTCACCCCTCAGTTTTCCATGAAATCTTCCCCCCCCCCTCGCACTTAACCGATGTCCTCTGGTTCTCGATTCCCCAACTCTGGGCGGGGTTCAGGGAATGTCATCATGAATCCTACTGAGTTGCAATAAGGTGACCCATTGTTCACCCACAGGAACATGGGACTGCAGAGATGGATAGGATTCATGGTCCTTGTGGAGATGGTGTGTGGCAAGTCACCGCACTGGAACAGGTCCGATCTCCAGAGAATGGGGGAGAGGAAGCAAACTTGGCCGGGCGGAACGCACGGGGAGCCTCGACAAGTCACCGATGAAACAGCTTCCAAGATGCACGAACGAGTCAGATTCTGACAGTGATTACGGTGCATCATTTAGCGAGGATATCCTCGATGCAGCTCTGGGTAGTATCATTACGCTGCCCTGTAAAGTATCCCGCGAATACCACCAACTCTTGAATGTCATTTGGAGAAAATACAATGTTACGATTGCCAGGTATGGTGCTAAACCTCCTGACATAGCGAAGCGGGTTTTGATCGCAGTTCGGCTGGCGTTTCAAGCATGATAATGTCCATGTGATACATGACGCCTCGTTGATCCTGGCAGGCGTAGAACAGAAAGATGAAGGGTTATATACCTGTGTCTGGTCCACTCTAGATAATAGGACTTGTGAAGAATGGGTCTGGCTGTCAGTCTTTGAAAGCTTCCACTGATTCAGCAGGGCCCGTCCCAGAGTCAATAGCAAAGTCTAGTTTAGTTTAGTTTAGTTTAGTTCAGGGAAACAGGCCATTCGGCCCACAGAGTCAATGGGGACCAGTGATCACCCCATATACTAGTTCTATCCCACACACTAGATACAATTTACACTGACCAATTAACCTACAACATGCACGTCTCTGGGGTGTGGGATGAAAGAGGAAGGAAGATTGCAAGGGGAGTTAGGGGCGACCGTGGCTGACAAGGGAAGTCAAGGGGACACTATCAAAATAAACGAGAACAGGTTATAACGTTGCAAAGATGAGCGGAAAAGCCAGGGGATGGGGTAACTCTTTTAAAGAGCAACAGATGATAACTAAAAAAGCAATACGGGGGAGAAAAGATGAGGTATGAAGGTAAGATAGCCAAGAATAGAAAGGAGGATCGTAAAAAGCTTCTTTAGATATGTGAAGTGGAAAAAATTAGTTCAGACCAAAATGGGACCGTTAAAGACGAAAAAGGGCAAATTTATTACGGGGAACAAGGAAATGGCAGACGAGATGAACAGCTACTTTGGATCCGACTTCACTAAGGAGAACACAAACAATTTCCCAGATGTACTAGTGGGCCAGAGGATCTGGGGGGGACGGAGGAACTGAAGGAAATCCACATTAGGCAGCCAAATGGTGCTGGGTAGAGACTGATGGGGACTGGAGGCTGATAAATCCCCAGGGCCTGATGGTCTGCATCCCAGGGTAATTATGGAAATGGCTCTAGAAATAGCGGACACATTGGTGATAATTTTCCAGTGTTCTATAGATTCAGGATCAGTTCCTGTGGATTGGAGGATTGGAGAAAACAGGGAATTATAGACCAGGTTACACAAAAAAGCTGGAGAAAACTCAGCGGGTGCAGCAGCATCTATGAAGCGAAGGAAATAGGCAACGTTTCGGGCCGAAACCCTTCCGGGTTTCGACCCGAAACGTTGCCTATTTCCTTCAGGGTTTCGGCCCGAAACGTTGCCTATTTCCTTCGCTCCACAGCTGCCGCTGCACCCGCTGAGTTTATCCAGCTTTTTTCTGTAACCTTCGATTCTCCAGCATCTGCAGTTCCCTCTTAAACACGAATTATAGACCAGTTAGCCTGACATCGCTGGTGGGGGAAGATACTGGAGTCAATTATAAAAGATGAAATAGCGGCACATTTGGATATGCAATAACGGGATCGGTCCAAGTCAGCATGGATTACGAAGGGAAATCCTGCTTCACTAATCTTCTGGAATTTTTGGAGGGATGTATCTAGGAAAATGGACAAGGCGAGAGCCAGAGTGGATGTAGTGTACCTGGACTTTCAGAAAGCATTTGGTAAGGTCCCACATAGGAGATTAGTGGGCAAAATTAGAGCACATGGTATGGGGAATGGGGGGCTTTGTCTGTAAGACTCTATGACACAAAGTAGGGAATAGTAAAGGTATAAGGATGAGCAGCGTGGGAAGGTGTGAGCGTGGTGATCGCATGCCGTGAGGAGAACTGACCCTGTTTGCTCCGGTAAATGTACGTTTAATGGAAAATAAACTCTCCTGAAGTCAGCCGGTGTGTGAGTGATTCTTTGTACGCCAGCATTGAGCTGGGGTGTGAACTTTTGGCGAAAAATCTTGCTCACTACAGGCAACATACATCGCCGGATTAAGTGTCATGGAGTTGCCTTTAAATTGGTTTAGTTCAGTTTTCTTTTGCTTAGTGCGGGCGTGGCGTGGAAGGACGAGAAGCCGAAGCAAAGAAGTGGAAACGCCAACTAACTGAAAGGGTGGGTCGCCTACAAGCCAACTAACCCGAATGGCTGCTCAGCTGAAAAGCCACATAACAGATATGATGTTGCCGGGGGAAAGGGGGCAGGACTTGTCAGCGATCGATCCAGACCACCCCGTCCATCACGTCTGACTACACCTATGCAGAGCGGCTATGGAAGTTGAGAAAACTAGCACTGACAGCGGTTCATGTGAAAGGGCAGCATCTACCAACAACGAAGGCACGATTTTTTAAACCAGCTGCCGCAAGCCCTTCCACAGGACAGAGTTTTAAACTGATCGACACAAAATCCTTACCAACTGCATCACAGTATGGTATGGCAACTGCTCTGTCTCCGACCGGAAGGCATTGCAGAGGGTGGTGAAAAATTGCCCAACGCATCACCGGTTCCACGCTCTCCCTCCATTGAGTCTGTCCAAAGCAAGCGCTGTCTGCGGAGGGCGCTCAGCATCGCCAAGGACTGCTCTCACCCCAACCATGGACTGTTTCCCCTCCTACCACCGGGGAGGCGCTAAGGGTCTCTCCGTTGCCGAACCAGAGGTCGAGGAACAGCTTCTTCCGGCGGCTGTCACTCTACTCAACAACGTACCTCGGTGACTGCCAATCACCACACCACCCCCCCCCCCCCCCCGACACTTATTATTATTTATTCAAAACGTTTGCTATGTCGCTCTTCAGGGGAGATGCTAAATGCATTTCGTCGTCTCTGTACTGTACAGTGACAATGACAATGACAATTAAATTGAATCTGATCTGAATCTGAACTCGGCATTGGAAAATCAAACAAGAGTTACATTGATTTAAAAACAAATTGTTACGTGGGTGTAAATAGTACTTACAGTTGGGAACCTGGTTTATTTAAGTGGTGGGATTATTTCCCTGACCTAACATGCCTTTGCTTTAGCCGGTGGTTACATGCATTCCATCCCTCCCTCGCGAAGATGTGAGCTATCATTAAGACCAACACTTGGATGAATAAATGCAAGCGGCATGTGAAGGGTCTCTTCCATAGCGCGCAATACAGGCCGATGAAAAAAAACTAGTGTCACATCAAAGATTGAACACAAAATACTGGAGTTAGCTCAGTGGGACAGGCAGCATCTCTGGAGGGAAGGAATGGGTGGCGTTTCGGGTCGAGACCCTTCTGGAAACTCAGCGGGTTTGAGGAGCAGCATCTATGGAGCGAAGGAATAGGTGACGTTTCGTGGGTCTCGAGACCCTTCTGGAAACTCAGCGGGCGAGTTTCTGGCAGCATCTATGGAGCGAAGGAATAGTGTGACGTTTCGGGGTCGAGACCCGTCTGGAAACTCAGCGGGCGAGGCAGCATCTATGGAGCGAAGGAATAGGTGACGTTTCGGGTCGAGGAACCTTCCGGGTCTCGACCGAAAACGTCACCTATTCCTTCGCTCCATAGATGCTGGCCTCGCCCGCTGAGTTCTCCAGCATTTTTATCTACCTAGAGAAGATTCTAGAGTCTTCAGGTCTGAAGAATATCTTTGACTGGGAAGCGTCGCCCATTCCTTCTCTCCACATGCGGCCTCTGTGCCGCGAGTTAGGGGCCATTCCCACTTTCACGACCTAATCACGATCTTTTTACTCTTGAAATTTCTCTCAGTCAGCTAAAAACCGGCTCTGATTTCCTCGGTCCACCATACTTGATGCCGACGAGTACCTACTAGCACCCCGCGAGCTCCTAGACTCGGGGGGGGTCAGTGACACCATTGCTAGCTGAGCATAGTGTTGTTTCTCTCTTGAGTTGGGGTTCAATGTAATGTAAAGAAAAATAAGCTCAAAGCCTATACTGGTGGACACTCGAAAAGAGTGTCAGATTGATGAGTCCGTCTATGGGGATGTGCTATAATTCTAAATTATTCTTTAGAGAATTGCACCAATTATGTGACTAAGGTTAGCAAAAGGCTCCCTCCCTCGAATGGTATGGGGACAGGAGGGGAAGTAAGAAAAGAATAAGACGCAAACATATCCTTCATCTTTTTTGTTTGATAGAAGACACTAAGGCGACAAACCTCGGAATGAAGGGCCCCCGCAGGGAAAGAAAAGCATATGACGGCCTCGGAAGTCGCGGCAGCCCGCCTTGGGGGGTGTGTAGAGCGGGCCCGACCGATGGAAAAAGGGGCCCACACAACCGGGCGACGAGAACGTAGAAGCTTGAAAATCCGCTGATGCTAGCCAAAGCGAACAGTGGTAGCCTTTCTCCATTATATGTTATTGGGGAAGTGTAAATCACAGGGGTTGGATTTCTTATGTGAGCGTGATTCTAGAATGGTATGACTTAGTTTGGGTTCTCTCTAGGAAAATGGATGACAAAACCTAGGAGAATTGAGAAGAAATTTTGTTTGTGTCATGTGCGCCAAAGGGTGCGGCGCGGCAAGCAGAGAGGAGACAGAGAAAAGGGGAAAGGGAAAGAACCCGTGGAAAGGCAGCCCCAGGGGAGGGCGAAGCACAAAAGACACGGACACGAAGCATCGGGATCCGCATGAAAGAAACAAAATGCCAGGCGGACCAGCTCCCAGTCCACACCACCCCAGCGGGGACATGAGGCACAAAGAGGGATATTACCCGGGAAGTCTTTTTTTGCTTGCCAGGCTCAAGCAGTACCTGTGTTGTGGTTTTAGTGTGTTTTTTCATTTGGGTCTGTTGAGAATCGGTCCTCGGCGTGAGATTCAATAAGAAGTCTTTCTTAGTCCTTGGTTTTCTTTTGTTCTTTAGATTCATTTTGTCACGCCGTTGTTTTGGTTTCATTGGGGTGTGGCTGATGGGGGGTGTTTTTTTGTTGGTTGTTTGGCCGGGGTATGAAGCATCTTTATGAGTGGTTGGAAGAAGGAGATATGTGATGTCTTAGGTACGTGAGGATTTGTTTTTTGTTGAAGTCGCTGGGCAAGACGGCACGGGGGCTCATCCCCCCGCCAAAGAACAGGCGGCAGAGTGCTGCATTCACACTTGTGTCACACTGCCGCACTTGTGCCAACCATGCCACACACATTTCTTGTCACAGTGCTACACAGCTATTTTCTAAACAACATAGGTGTCATGAACCATCCACAACAATCGTACCACCCCACTAGATCTTTTTGATCAAGCTCCACAATCTGTTTTATCTTTTTGGATTTTGTTGTGGTGTGTTTCTTGATTCTCATTTTTGTGTTTGGGCTCCCCGGACGCTGCCTCCCTGCAAAACGGGTACACAACATCACCATAGAATCAACAATATCTACGTTCTCTTGTCAAACAAAAAACCCCGGCATCTAGAGCAAAACGGTGTATGGTAATGCCCGGTTATATTGTTTGTTGTGATATCCAAGCTCGACTTTTTCTTGTTGTGATCTGGTGCTCTCTGCTTGTAATAGACCTCGTTTTTGGTCGTAGTTGTTGTTGTGTGTTGTTTTTTTTTTTTAGTTTTTTTTTTTGTGTACCATCTATGTACTCTGTCTGAAGCTTCCCCTACCTCAGACTGTGATCTCTCTTATTCATTTATTATCTATAGATAGTTATTTCGACCATTTTTCAATGATGATTTTGTTGTGTTTTGTACGAACATTATACCATCTATTTCTTCTTAAATTCTTATGTTCTTCTTCTTGGTTTTCACACATCTACATCGATTCTCACACACAACACTAATCACTGCTCCGACTACAAACTTCTCTCAACACAATTCTCGAAGCTCAGACGAACAGCAGCACTACACTCCATTGTTGTAAGCAGCTCCACGCATTTTTCACATTTTGGTTTGTGATGTTTTTTTTGTGGTGTTTTTGTGGTGTTTGTGTTTGTTTTTGGTGGGTTTGGTGGTTGTGTCTCCACTTACAGTTGTCACACCTACTAACAAGTCAACTCTCTTTCAAACTTCAAACAAACACTTGTCCAACGTCTAACCTCACTATCCCTTGTCTGTATTTTTTCTTGTTGACAGACACAAAGAAAAGTGTTGTTTTAGCAAGTCATAAGTAGCACTCAGCGTTGTCTCATATTCAACTCTCTCTAAAAAAAAGGGAGGTAATCGTGTGAATGGTACGTTATACTGGCTGGGACACTAAGAATTGGGAGGAAACACCTGTGGATTGGGGTTTGTGGGTGGTTGGGGGAGTTTGAGAAGTCATCAGAAAGCAGAAACACGGGAGGGGGTTTTGAAAGAAGACATGTCGATGTGGTTGGTGCAGTGGAGTGGGGGTACAATCGGTGGGGGAGAGAGGAGGGGCGAAAAAACCAAACAAAAAAACAAAGCAGGGACACACAAAACACGCTATAGATAGAGAGGGCACACAGAGCGCTAAAAGAAAAGAAGAAAGAGAAAAAAAAAAAAAAAAGGAAATAAAGGGGAAACAGGTGCGGGAAAGAGAAAAAAAAAGAGGGTAGAACAAGAACGGGAAAAAGGAATGAAAAACAAAAAGAAGAGCGAAAAGAGAAAGAAAAAAAGAGATAAAAAAAAATAGGAGAAAAGAGGAAAACAAGAAAAGTAGAAACACGGAAGGGATAGGAATGGAGAAAGAAAGGAAAGGTGAGAAAGTGAGAAGGAAAGGATAAGAAGGGGAAAAATGAAACAGAGAGTGAGGAAAGAGGGAAAGGTGGGGGGTATATGAGAAAGTGGGGGGATAAAAAGGGGGGGTAGGAAAGAAGGGAAGGGTGGGGAGCATTGGAGGAAGTTGTCGGGAAAAAGGGGGGGGGAAGGGTGGTGGAAGAGAAAAGGAGGGGCGTAGACAATGGGGTGGGGGAATACACTTAGGAGAGGTGAAAAAGAATTATTGTAGTGGTTTGTAGCGAATGTGTGGGAAGAGCGGAAGGGGGGTGGGGTTGTGTGTGTGTGTTGTGGTGAATGATGTTGTGGGTTGTGTGTGCGTGAGTGTGTGTTGTGGGTCAGTGTGTGTGTGGTGTGTGTAGGAGTGTGTGTGTGTAAAAGTGCGGAGTGTGTTGTGTGTGGTGTTGTGTGCTGTGAGGTAGTGGTCAGTGTGTGTGTGTTAGTGTGTCACAAACAACAAAAACAACAACGTGTGTCGTGGTGTAGTGTGTGTGGCGGAGTAGAGTGTGTGTCGTTGCTGTGTGTTGTGGCGTGAGTGTTGTGTGGCAGTGTGTGTGTGTTGCTGTTTCAGGAGTGTGTGTGGTGGGTGTGTTGTGTGTCAGTGGTGGGGTGAGTGGGTGTGTGTCTGTGTCAGTGCGTGTGTGCTATTCTGGTCGCACAGACCAACTACAAGAATCATTCTGTTAGAAGCACGTGAGTGGTGAAAAGATTTCACAAGGACAATGTTTATTGGTGCTTTGATGAAGTGCTGAGAATCATAAGGAAAGCACTTTAATCTTGATGCAGAAGCAGTAACTTGGAGTCACCTGCAAAACAAACCACCATTTTTACAAATGCAAGCTCAGCTAGAAATCTAGCGAAGACGGCAGTGAGGTGAGGGCCAATCATGCCGCACCTTGTCGCTGCGGACAGGGATCAGACCATAAACATCGTCCCTGCCCTCATGCCCTCTAGTCCTGACAAAAGCTCCTCGCGCCTGCCTGTTGAGAATGCAGAGTGGAACTTGGTTGAATAGAGTTGAACACCGATTTGAGAATATGATTTGTTATTAGTATCACGATTGACGAAACCAGTTACTTAAACTCAAAAGTCAATTGTATATACATGCGCGGAACAATTGGTAAATTACTGCTAATCGAATTGAAAGCCAAGCCCGTCGGCCAAACATCAGATACTAAAGTGAGTAAACGGGCTGGTACACTAACTGTAGACATGCGAATTACTAAATCCTTTCAGGAATTTTCATATACTGGCCTTTATACAATCAGATTTTAATACTGATTCCGATTAATGCATGTGAGTTTTAAGAAACTGAACTTACATCAAATTTACCATTGCGTTTAGAGGTTTACAGTAGAATTTTAAAGTATTTTCTAATTTATTGTCTCCGTGGCTATGTGAGATTTAAGAAGCCTTTTACCAGGACATACGATTTACCACAATCTTTTATGAAGTCATTGCTATTTCTTTAGTATCTTAAAAAAGATAAAGGCCCTCGGAAGGAATCATATAGACCTATATCACATGTTAAATGTAGATTTCATAAATTCGTTTCCGTGTGTCATATTGCTATGAGATGGAAAAGATTTACCGCAATTATCTCTCGAAGCAGGGCTCGAATTAGCGGTGTGTCACTCGGGGCCATATTGTGACCACTAAAAGTAGGCCGGCTGGGCAGCTAAACACCGAGCATTTGGCCCGGCTTGGCAACCCCATGATCGACTGGGGGGGTTTTTGTACCGAAGATAGACACAAAAAACTGGAGAAGAAGAAACAAGAAGGAAAGAAACTCCCGAGGGTTAGGCAGCAGCATCTATGGAGAAAACGGAAGAGGGGGGAAAAGGACGCGAACGTTTTGTATCGTCGGGACGACTGCTATTGAGTGAGAAAAATACTAGGTGCGGGTGGACAAATTCCGTCCGGACAAATGGACAGGCCACGAACAGTGCGCTCCATATCATCCTCCTCCCTGATACGGGCCTCCGTGCAAATCCGATAACGCTGCGTTTTAACGCGATGAGGCCTCGCCCGCACCGCTCGCCGGGATCGGGTGTGGGGAGGGTTGTTTCCTGCGCTGCTCACGGTTTATCGCCGTTACGGGTTGGCAAGCCAGCGAAGCTATCAGGGAGGAGGAGGAGCTCCGGAGCCGACTTTCGCCACCGTAAATATGACCGTCATTCACCCTCTCGACACTTTGAAAGCATACGCTGCACCAAAGATACTATAGCATAGGATCTTTGAGAGCCGCTGGCCCATTGCTGGCGGAGAGAGGGAGGCGAGTGGCGAGGAATTCCCAACATACCTGAGGCAGGCGGGCGATACGGTCCGAGGAGGAGCGGTGAACAGCTAATCCTTCCTCCCCACTCGACCCCCGTCTCTCTCGGGTTCGATTTTTTTTTCCTTTTTTTTTTAAGCCCCTTCACCACCCCCCCCCCCCCTGTATGCCTGGGAACCCTCCTCTATATCCCGCACTGATCCCCATTCCCGCCCTATTCAGTCGACACTGATTATTCCAATGTGCTCCCGACCATTCTAAACCCCACCCTATGTGTGTAGGATGTGTTAACCCCCCCCCATCTATTCATCATGTGCGATCCACTCCTATCCACCACACAATAATCCTCCTGCCGCCATAGCCCCCATCCATCATCTCCACTGGCCCCAATCAACCCGTACTTACACCTTCCCATCATACTGCACCTCCTCCACATATATACTGATCCCCTCCATCTGTATAATACACGCATTCATCCCGTACTGGACCCACCTCATTTACTGGAACCTTCCCTCATTCATCCGTAGTGAAATCACATTTCATCCTGCACAGACCTGCGATCCCATACTGTACTGCACCCCCCCCCCATCTATCCTGCACTGATCTCCCCTCCCCCCACCCCCCCCCCACACGCCTGTACTGGTCAAGTCAATAGAATTATTGTTAATATCTGCAAGAACAACTCAACCCTGTCTTGTGCTGAGGTCGCAGGCGGGACAAAATATCCCCCTTATCCGCTGCATTTGTACACTGTAGACGGTTCGAGTGGATCTTCATCCATCCTGACTGATAGCACCTAGCAGAAAAACCCATGTTGCATGAGAATCGCCGGCTACAATACATGTGACACTCCAACTAAACTAAAGCTAAGTAACGATGCCTCAATTCCAAGTAATTATTGTCAATGTCCTCTAATTTGGTCACCTACAAAACCCAAAACATGGTGTCTGATTAACTGTGGGGCTGTAACACACAAAACAGTTTTTTCCCGTAGACTGTTTTTTATCCATGACAGCGATTTTTTCTGCTTTTCAATTTCCAAATAAATATTGTTAATTCTCTCGTTCCCATAAATTTGTGTTAGTATCGTCATAAGCCGCCGGATTATTTTACTGTCGGAGAGTCACGTGAGTGAACTACGTGAAGAACCCACCCAGCGCGCAGGCGCGGCATTACGTTAGCAGTGCAACAGCGGCAGCAGCTGGAGCCAGGCTCTCCAGTGCAGCATAAAGACGAGACCTCAGGTATAGTGCCTTTTTTGTTTCAGGAAGTCGCGCTAGAGAGGACGTAATGGCCTCTCGGCAAGCGACCAGCCAGGAGGACTGCCTGCCCTACTCCACCCGAGGACGGGTCACATAGCGGGACGGCAGCCCTCTCGGCAGCGGAGGAGCGTTTTCATCAACGCTTCCCGTCTCACCGACACCGAGCGAGCGCCCCCAGTGCGGCAAATCTCAACGCCCCGACCACAGGGAGGAAGGCGACACAGAAAAAACCGACTCGACCGATGTCCTCGCCTCCGGATTCGGAGGAACGGGAAGACACTCTCCCCCACGAAAAGGGAGGGGAGACGTTCGGATAAGCTGCATGAGGGCAAGCTCCTCGAGCGTATGATCAATGAAGGAGATGCTGCATCGCCCAGGAAGACGGGCTTTGGGCCTCCTCCTCTCCCACACCCTTCTGTAACCCTCTATATATTCGAGGCAGTAAGGGAGGCCAGGACTGGGACATGGCCTATCCCAAGGGCAGGCGGAGGAGGATATCGTCAGCATAGGCCCGGGAGTGCCGAAGAAAAGAAGAAGCTAACTGGCAGGTGTAAGGGGGCCGATATGCGGGGGCACTCGTAGTGGCACCAACAACTGGGATGGTGTTTGCCACCCAGGAATCGTAATGGGCTCGGCAACTATAAACAGGCTGATCCAACAGACCGCTGCTATGCAGGACAAGGCTGTCCAGCAGGCCCTTGGACACTACATCGCGCCCGAAAATTCGCGAGGCGCTGAGGGTCAAGACTGGTAATGGGCAGATCTGGAAGCCAGCTGGGGGCAGCACATAAGGGCTCAGGAGGTCAGAAAATGCAGCGAGTCCTGAAGCTTAAACTCAGCAGCCGTCACCGCCTTGCTCGGTCCAGGTTGGGGATGAAGACCTTGGACCATACCCCCGGCAAGATGCCCTCGCACTTGATGTGCAGCAGTCCACGTACCTTAGCTAAACCAACTACGGCGGGACACATCAGGCCTGAAACCCTCAACCCAACACAAGCGGGCCTCTGTAAAGCTCCTAGCGCCAGCGCCATCGACGAACGACACGTGCTGCTATTTGGTGCTTATCTGCTGCCAAAAGGATCAAGGAGTTGGAAGAGGCCGCCAAACCAGTAGGCCTCATGAGGGGCAGGGCCAGGACCGAGAAGGGCGAAGAGACACCCAGGTTGGCCGCGCAACGCCTCAGGCAGCCACCAGCAGAGTACCGAGCTGGTGAAAGCCCTGGGGACCGCCTCCCCACTACCCCCGCACTGCTCTTTTTTTAGAGCCGCGGGCCCAGGGCGGAGCCGTGGGAGATGGAAGCGCCGGCCCAACGCAGCCACACACACGGACAAACCTTGGCCAGACCCCACCGATAAAAGGACCCCACAACGTGAACATGGAGGTAGGTGGGTCTGGTTCCTGTCAACCTACACAGACAAAGTAGTGTTTGTAGTCAGTTTAACAGGGGGACGTTTGAGGTTCTTTCAAGCAGTTTGTGCTCCTCGTCCCTTACTAACAATCACGTGTTTATAACTCAACAGTATTAGTGGATACAAGATTGAATTCAACACCAGAGGCGTTAGAACCCGCCAGTTCCAGCACATGCCCCAAAGGGTGTTCCTTCCCTCGGCAGCGCCGTGAGGAAGGTAGAAGGACAAGCTGAACTTGATCGGCTCGTGGCTAAAGGCATCATAGAAATGACCACACACGAGCCGCAAGAATTTGTATCAAATATTTTTCTCAAAACCAAAAAAAGATGGTGGCATCTGTCGCATTATTATTGACCTGACATCACTTAATCAGTTGCTTGAGTATCAACATTTCAAAGTGGAGACATTTGTCACTGCCCGACAACTTATCTCCAATGGATACTACATGGCAAGGCATAGATATCAAAGATGCTTACTATTTGGTACCCATTCATAAAAAAGATTACTTTAAATATCTGAAATTTATCTGGAGGTGCCAGCTATGGCAGGCCATACCGAGCTTTGCCCAAATGGAACAATTTAACGACAGCTCCCCAGAAACTAATTTACGAAAATTCTTTAAAGTGGCCATGAGAAATTGAGAGAACTAAAACATTTAGTAGTGGCCTATCTGGACGATGTTCTCATATTAGGAAAGAACACGGGATCAAGCTGTCACTAGGAGTGTTAGCCACTAAACAACTCCTTGAAACTTTCACGTCTGCGTTTTTATCAGAGTCACCCAGATAAATCAATTATGGAGCACCTACTACTAACATGGATTACTTAGGCTTCACTATGACACGATTTCACATGACTGTCACTCGTGCCCAGACACCACAGTTTCATCACGCATTGAAGCTTGTAGCCAATTTAATTGCCAACATAAAGCACCGCAACGCAGATACGGCATGTTGCCAGAGTTATGTGCTCTATTCAGCTAGCCGCATTCCGGCTGCCCAACATGGGCCCTTGCATATTCAAAATCTCCAATGGCAAGGACTCATGAATTACGCCTTCATAGGGGGCCTTATGATCGCAAAATGGATTTAACCCTCTGAAGCCAAAATAGTAACGTCGGTGGTGGACGTTGGACATATTTGGCAGGCAGTCACAGTCCTACATACTCATCACGTAACCAATCGTAACTACCAAACCATTGCAACGGATGCCAGGGCTTTAGGCTGGGGTAGCTACTAACTGCCAAATACAGCACCGTGGGCAGATGGGGACTAAGTCAGAGGCATCTCTACTACAGTCCACTGGGCATTAACTTTTTGGAAATGCTCGCTCGCCGGTTATGGGCTCTAAAAGAATAGAATCTGGGATGCGACACGTGCATGTTAGACTTATTGATCGACAACACTACGGCAAGTATCTTATCATATCCAGCACATGGGGTGGCAGTTAAAGATCATTATCATGCGACCAGCATTAACCTGCTAAGAGAATCTAGGACGCAGGATAGGGATGTGTCGAGCGCGAGCTATTTGGCTAACAAGCTGCCTATTTACTCAGGCAAGCTAAATTTAGTGGGCGGACACGCTATGGTCACGAAAAATGCAAGCACAGACTAGACAATCGTATGGATGTTGGACCCAAAATCATTTGCTAAAATTATCAAGCAATATGGTACGCCAGATATAGATTTGTTGCGTTCTAGGGTAAATCACCAACTACCCATGTATGTGGCTTGGGAACCAGACCCAGAGGCAGCAGCGGTAGATGCCTTCGCGCTGGATTGGGGGAATTTCTTTTGCTATGCTTTCCCTCCCTTCTGCCTCATCAGGCGGTACTCCAGAAAATTCAGGGCAGACTCAAGCCTCTGGCATTCTGGTGGGCCCGACTGGCCTACCCAACCATGGTTGCCCAATGTTCCACGACATGGTGGTAGAGACACCAATGGTCCTTCAACACCACCCCCCAATTATTGACTCACCCGGTAACTGCATTAGCATCCATGCCACCAAAAAATTGAAACTCCTGGTTTCCAGATTTGAACAGGCCTTACCGGGGATTGGGGTTATCAGACAGAACCATCACCACCATGTCGGCATCCCTGCGAGTTTCCACCAAGACACAGTACCTGACCTTCATCAGGGAAATGGGAACAGTACTGTCTGGAACGCAGGGACATCCTACACGACGACTTCGATTCTCGGCGGTGCTGGAGTTCCTGGCCCACCTGCCACCATGATCTCAAGATGAGCTACAGTGCCATCAACACGGCTCGGAGCGCACTGTCCGCATATCTAATGCTATACCCCGATTAGAAACAGCATAGTGTGGGATCCCACCCTCTAGTCATCAGACTCCTTAAGGGGATCTTTAATAACCAAACCCCCTACACCTAGATACACTCACATGTGGGATGTGAGTGTGGTTCTCACACACCTTTTCGAGGTTGGCCCTCACGGTGGGATCCCTGAGCCTGGAACAGGCCACTTTACAAAACCCTCATGCTCATGGCGCTTGTCCTCAGCTCAAAGGGTTCCAGTCGCGTCCATTCAGGCTTATATCTATAACTATCCACTGGGTGACCACCCCAGATGACCATTTCTTTCACTATGCCGGGGTTTGGTAGTAAACAAAGTAGACCAGGTATCATCAAACTCCCCGATGATCTTCCGGGCTTACCCTCCAGAAACTAGGCTGTGTGTGGTGACCCACCTTCATCATTATCTAGACACAAGCCCAACGCTAAGAGGGAGAGAGAAAGCCTTATGGGTTAGCCACAGGACCCTTTTGGACGGTTAACCAGCCAAACATTATCCAGATTGTTGAAACAGGTCCTCAGCATGGCAGGGATTAACACTAATGTTTTTAAATCCTCATTCAACCAGGGCAGGCGTCTCACCTCAGCGGCGTAATAGGACTGCAGGTCCCCCTCGTACCACTCCCTCATGGCGAGCGGGATGGTCAAGGGAATCGACATTCCAACGATTTTTACAACAAACCGCTGATGGAACAGGACGTGCGTGTCTTTGCGGATACTGTTTTACAAACCGCAAAGTTAGGATTTAAAGCCCATGGGAGCTATTTTGTTTTTGTTTATAGTTAATAAATATTTCTTTTTATAACTAAACAAACTTGTTGGTCTCTAGCTACCACTTTCCTCCCTCGATGACCTTTCGGCAGTGAGTGATATAACTGTTACACGGTTTGAAATCAAAGACACCTTTGAAAGTCTTCAACGGTAGTCACTCACGTGACCTCTCGAAGTAAAATAGTAAGATTAAACGCCACATTGCATCATGGAAAAACCACATTGTAGCAGAATTTCGACATAAATAAATTTTGAAATTATGTGGATCAAGATTCTCAAAATATTGTTTATATTGAATTCTTCAGGAGAACTATGCAATGGCCATTAGATGCTAGTAACAAATCGCAACAGTGTCCATAGAACATGTAACTGGTTAGTGTAGGAAGGAACTGCAGATGCTGGTTTAAATCGAAGGTAGACACAAAATTCTGGAGTAATAGCCCTGTCCCACTGTACGAGTTTATTCAAGTTCTCTCCCGAGTTTAAAAAAATCAAACTTGTGGTAAGTACGTAGAATGTACGTAGCGGGTATGTCGGAGCTTGGGGACGTCTCTTAGCGGCTCGTAACGCTAACGGCAGGTACTCGGGAAACGCAGTAAGTTCGGGAAGACTCGTGAAGATTTATCAACGTATTGAAAAATGTCCACGAGAGCCCCGAGTACTTACGAGCGGCTATTCCCGTAAATCTCTGAGTTCAAATCAGGGCCAAACTCTCTAGTTGGTGAGGTGTTGCGTTTTCACTGTATCTCTTGCCCAATGGGAGAGGGGAGAAGAGGGAGTGACCGGGAGTGAGACTGGTCCTTGATGATGCTGCTGGCCTTGCCGAGGCAGCGTGAATTGTGTGACAGTCTGGGCGTTTTTTGCAAATATTTCATTCATTGTTCTTTATCTCTCTACATCACTGTCTATATCTCTCGTTTCCCTTATCCCTAACCATTCTGAAGAAGGGTCTCGTCGCGAAACATCGTCCATTCCTTCTCTCCAGAGATGCTGCTGCCTGTCCCGCTGAGTTACTCCAGCATTTTGTGTCTGTCTGCTGTTTAGTTTGGTTTAGTTTAGTTTAGAATTACAGGTCCTTGTGCCGATCGAATCCGTACTGACCAGTGATCCCCGTACACTAACACCATCCAACACATACTAGGGCCAATAAGCGAGTTCAGTATTGCGACTGGGCATGCCCAGGCCATAGGTCACTCGCGATAAACATTCTCGGCAGCTGAGCTGCTGCGTGTACACAGACCTCTTTGCCACAGAAGGCTGTGGAGGCCAAGGCAGTGGACACAGTATATTTGGATAGATTCCTGATCAGTATTGGTGTCAGGGATTATGGGGAGAAGGCAGGAGAATGGGGTTAGGAGGGAGAGATAGATCAGCCGTGATTTTCACACACAGAGTGGTGAATCTCTACCACAGAAGGTAGTTGAGGCCACAGTTCATTGGCTATATTTAAGAGGGAGTTAGATGTGGCCCTTGTGGCTAAAGGGATCAGGGGGTATGGAGAGAAGGCAGGTACGGGATACTGAGTTGGATGATCAGCCATGATCATAATGAATGGCGGTGCAGGCTCGAAGGGCCGAATGGCCTACTCCTGCACCTATTTTCCATGCTTCTATGTTTCTAACCATGATTGAGTGGCAGAGTAGACTTGATGGGCTGAATGGCCTAATTCTATCACTGAACGGCCTTATGAACTGATGATCTCTGGCTCGAAGGGCCGAATGGCCTACTCCTGCACCTATTTTCTATGTTTCTATGATTGAATGGGGGAGTAGATTTGATGGGCCGAATGGCCCTATTCTGCTCCTATCCCTTATGATGTTGTGAGTGTAGGTTGGGGCTGCGCTGCAGTACCTCATAGTAAGCCACCAGTCCTGGCTCGCGGGTGAAGAGTCCCACTTGACCGGCTCCCGTCACTGGAGCCCCCACGGCGTTGCCGCTGCTGCTCAGGGGTGAACGTGCGTCCGTAGGTGGGGAACCCGACGAGCAGCTTCTCCGCAGCCGCCCCTTGCTGCCGCCAATACTTCAGAGCAAAGTCCTGCAGGGATAAGCGCATGCACCAACATTACTGAAGGTCAGGTTAACATACGGCGAGTGGTTTAACGGCACTGGGACTCGACTATACTGGGGTTTAGAAGGATGACGGGGGGTGGGGGGGGGGTCCTCATTGAACAGTGAAAGGCCAGGATAGAGTGGATGTGGAGAGGATGTTTCCACTAGTGGGAGAGTCCAGGACCAGAGGCTATGCAGCAGCCTCAGAATTAAAGGACGTTCCTTTGGGAAGGAGATGAAGAAGAATTTCTTTAGTCAGAGGGTGGTGAATCTGTGGAATTCTTTGCCACAGACGGTTGTGGAGGCCACAAGTCAATGGAGATTTTTTAAGGCAGAGATAGATGGATTCTTGATTAGTGCGGGTGTCATGGGTTACGGGGAGAAGGCAGGAGAATGGGGTTGAGAGGGAGAGATAGATCAGCCACGATCGAATAACGGAGTCGATTTGATTCTGCTCCTATCACATGAATTTATGACGAGTGAAATAATCGCTGCTGACACATTCTGGGCAGTCAGGAGAGTCTCGATTTGTACCGAACATGTAACAATTTCATTCGTAGATAGGCACACAAAGTGCTGGAGTAACTCGTGGGACAGGCAGCATCTCTGGAGAGAAGGAATGGGTGACGTTTCGGGTCGAGACCCTTCTTCAGACTGAGAGCTGCAATCTGAGACTCCTATCCATGTCACCTATCCATGTTCTCCACAGATGCGCCTGACCCGCTGAGTTACTCCAGCACTCTGTGAAACGTCACCTATCCATGTTCTCCACAGATGCTGCCTGACCCGCTGAGTTACTCCAGCACTCTGTGAAAACGTGGACCACCTATCCATGTTCTCCACAGATGCTGCCTGACCCGCTGAGTTACTCCAGCACTCTGTGAAACGTCACCTATCCATGTTCTCCACAGATGCTGCCTGACCCGCTGAGTTACTCCAGCACTCTGTGAAACGTCACCTATCCATGTTCTCCACAGATGCTGCCTGACCCGCTGAGTTACTCCAGCACTCTGTGAAACTTCGCCTATCCATGTTCTCCACAGATGCTGCCTGACCCACTGAGTTACTCCAGCACTATGTGAAACGTCACCTATCCATGTTCTCCACAGATGCTGCCTGACCCACTGAATTATGGTGCAGCAGCATCTATGGAGCTAAGGAAATAGGCAACGTTTCGGGCCGAAACACTTCTGGAAATAGGCAACGTTTCGGGCTGAAATCCTTCTGGAAATAGGCAACGTTTCAGGCCAAAACCCTTCCGGGTTTCGGCCCGAAACGTTGCCTATTTCCTTAGCTCCATAGATGCTGCTGCACCCGCTGAGTTACTCCAGCACTCTGTGAAACGTCACCTATCCATGTTCTCCACAGATGCTGCCTGACCCGCTGAGTTACTCCAGCACTCTGTCTATATTCAGCGGAGGGACTACACATGATTACAATCCAGCTGCCCATGGTGCACAGATAGAGGATAAAGGGAATAACATGTATAAGGTTCAGTGCAAGGTGCTGCCTGACCCCTTGTGTGTTGGGAAGCAGCTATTCCTGAACCTGGTGGTAAAATAGTGACCATGAAGAAGGTGTATATTATCAATCTACTCACAATGTTATAGAAAATAAATTTGCCTTTGTCAGTGGGACCCAGGAAGAGCGGGCTGTTGTGGCCAGTCACCTTCTCCCAGTGTCCATGGAAATCAAACGTCCTCACAGAAATGAAGTCCAAGCACCTGATTAAAAGAAGGTTGTTAGATTCATGTAGTCGTGGAGGCATCGAAACATAGACAATCGGTGCAGGAGGAGGCCATTCAGCCCTTTGAGCCAGCACCGCCATTCATTGTGATCATGGCTGATCGTCCCCTATCAATAACCCGTGCCTGCTTTATCCCCATATCCCTTGACTACACTAGCCCCTAGAGCTTTATCGAACTCTCTCTTAAATCCATCCAGTACTTGGCCTCCACTGCCCTCTTTGGCAGGGAATTCCATAAATTCACAACTCTCTGGGTGAAAACGTTTTTTGGCCTCCCCTTTATTCTAAGACTGTGGCCTCTGGTTCTGGACTCGCCCAACATTGGGAACAATTTTCCTGCATCTAGCTTGTCCAGTCCTTTTATAATTGTATATGTTTCTATAAGGTGCCCCCTCATCATTCTAAACTCCAGTGAATACAAGCCTAGTCTGTTTCAATCTTTCCTCATATGATAGTCCAGCCATCCCAGGGATCAATCTCATGAACCTTGGCTGCACTGCCTCAATCACAAGGATGTCCTTCCTCAAATTAAGAGACCAAAACTGTATACAATACTCCAGATGTGGTCTCACCAGAGCCCTATACAACTGCAGAAGAGACATCGAATAGTGCAGGACAGGAACAGGCCCTTCAGCCCACAATGTCTGTGGCAACAAGCATTTGGTTTAGTTTAGAAAGGAACTGCTGATTTAAACTGAAGAGACATATAATGCTGGAGTAACTCAGTGGGACAGGCAGCATCTCTGGAGAGAAGGAATGGGTGATGTTGCAGGTCGAGTCTGAGGAAGGGTGTCACCTATCCATGTTCTCCACAGATGCTGCCTGACCCGCTGAGTTACTCCAGCATTTTGTGTATATCTTTAGTTTAGTTTAGTTGTTCTTTAGTTTAGAGAAACAGCGCGGGAACAGGCCCTTCGGCCCACTGAGTCCGTGCCGACCAGCGATCCCCGCACACTAACACTATCCTACACACACTGGGGACAAGTTACGTTTATCCCAAACCAATTAACCTACAAACCTGTACGACTTTGGAGTGTGGGAGGAAACCGAAGAGCTTGGAGAAAACCCACGGAAGTCACGGGGAGAACGTGCAAACTCCGTACAGACAGCGCCCGTAGTGGGGATTGAACCCGGGTCTCTGGCGCTGAAAGCGCTGTAAGGAGCAACTCTACCGCTGCGCCACCGTGACTGATTACAATCTATTCGGCCTGCGTAATGCAGTGAATCTTTACCGAGATGCGGTGAAAAGATTGCATGCTCTCCAATTACATCCGATAATACTCTACATAGATACACCCAAACCTGTCTCAAGTACTCAAGTACAATTGGGTGGCGCAGCGGTAGAGTTGGTGCCTCACAGCGCCAGAAACCCGGTTCGAACCTGTCTACGGGCGCTGTCTGTACGGAGTTTGCACGTTCTCCCCGTGACCTGCTTGGGTTTTCTCAGACATCTTCGGTTTCCTCCCACCACTGGAAACATCCTCTCCACATCCACTCTCTCCAGGCCTTTCACTATTCTGTACGTTTCAATGAGCCCCCCCTCATCCTTCTAAACGCCAGCGAGTACAGAGCCCAGTGCCGACACACGGCCACCATGCGTGACTCATGCGGGTACTCACTGTGAGATGGCAGAGATGTTGTAGGCGTTATCGATGACCTCCTTGTAGGCGGCAACAGCAGCGGTTAGTAGCAGTCTGCCTTTGTCATCATTGTGTGCCTCGTCCTGTATCGCAGCTCGCAACTCCTGCAGAACACCAGGGGGAAACAGTGACACAGGGCGCTCAGTTCAGTTTACTGTCACGTGTACCGAGCTACAGTAAAAAGCTCCTCATGCTAACCAGTCAACGCAAAGACGACACGTGATCACAATCGAAGATGGACGCAAAAACACTGGAGTGACTCAGCGGGACAGGCAGCATCCCTGGAGAGAAGGAATGGGTGACGTTTCAGGTCGAGACCCTTCTTTTGAGTCAACCCGAAGTTAGTGTGTAATGGGAAGTGCACTGTGTGAGTGTGTAACGGCATAGGGCGCAATGTGAGTGTGTAACATGGACTAGTGCGCCATGTATGAGTGTGTAATGTGAACTAGTGCATGGTATGTGAGTGTGTAACAGGAACTAGTGTGATTGTGTAATGTGAACTGGGTGTGAGTGTGTAACGTGAACTAGTGTGAGTGTGTAACGTGAACTAGTGCACCATATGTTAGTGTGTAACGTGAACTAGTGTGAGTGTGTAACGTGAACTAGTGTAACATGGACTAGTGCACCGTGTGTGAGTGTGTAACATGAACTAGTGCATGGTATGTGAGCGTGTAACGTGAACTCGTGTGAGTGTGTAACATGAACTAGTGTGAGTGTGTAACATGAACTAGTGTGAGTGTGTAACATGAACTCGTGTGAGTGTGTAACGTGAACTAGTGTAACAGGAACTAGTGTGAGTGTGTAACATGAACTAGTGTGAGTGTGTAACGTGGACTAGTGTGAGTGTGTAACAGGGAGATTCCCGGCCCTCTCACCTTCAGCAGGACAGTGAACCGGTTCCGATCCTCTGCCGGACTTTCCCTGAAGCCGGGATATTGCCAGTCCAGGTCCAGGCCGTCAAATCCAAACTGCCGCAGGAAGGAGACGGCCGAGCGGATAAAGGTCGCACGAGAGTCCGTCGTGGCCACCATGTTGGTGAATCTAACGGGAGCAGGGAGAGCGCCGTGAGTAGGTACAGTGACAAGCTTTTGTTGCGTGCTAACCAGTCAGCGGAAAGACAGAACATGATTACAATCGATCCATTCACAGTGTACAGATACAGGATAAGGGAATAACGTTTAGTGCAAGGTAAAGCCAGCAAAGTCCGAGGGTCTCCAATGAGGTAAATGGGAGGTCAGGACCGCTCTCTAGTTGGTGAGAGGACGGTTCAGTTGCCTGATAACAGCCGGGAAAAAACTGCCCCTGAATCTGGAGGTGTGTGTGCGTTTGTTTTCACACTTCTCTACCTCGTGCCCGATGGGAGAGGGGAGAAGAGGGAGTGACCGGGGGTGAGACTGGTCCTTGATGATGCTGCTGGCCTTGCCGAGGCAGCGTGAGGTGTAGATGGAGTCAATGGAGGGGAGGTTGGTTTGTGTGTTTGTGTAACTCAGCAGCTCAGGCAGCATTTCGGACGTTCCTTTAGGAAGGAGATGAGGAGGAATTTCTTTAATCAGAGGGTGGTGAATCTGTGGAATTAATGGCCACAGACGGCTGTGGAGGCCAAGTCATTGGAGGGGATTGACAGATTCTTGATTAGTGCGGGTGTCAGGGGGTTATGGGGAGAAGGCAGGAGAATGGGGTTGAGATGGAGAGATAGATCAGCCATGATTGAATGGCGGAGTAGACTTGATGGGCCGAATGGCCTAATTCTGCTCCTTTCACTTATGAACTTTTGATCGATTGGTTGATTGATTGATTGACACAGTGGTACCGTCTGTGTGGAGTTTGCACGTTCACCCAGTGACTGCGTGGGCTTTCTCCGGGTGCTCCGGTTTCCTCCCACATTCCAAAGACGTGCGGGTTTGTAAGTTAATCAGCCCCTCTGTAAATTGCCCCCTAGTGTGCAAGGAGTGGATGTGAAAAATGGGATAGCAGAGAACGAGTGTGAATGGGTGATCGATGGTTGGCGTGGACTTGATGGGCTGAAGGGCCTGTTTTCATGCTGTATCTCTAATCAGAGGCGTGGATAGTGAGGGACAAAGGCGGTAAGTCTGGGTCACCCGCTGTTAAGACTTTACCTGGTAGTTCCAAAACTCCAGCCTCCAATGGATAGAAGGGTTTTCAGTTTAGTATTCCTGTTGCAAAGAAAAACCATAAAACCATCAGTAGAAACATAGAAACATAGAAATTAGGTGCAGGAGTAGGCCATTCGGCCCTTCGAGCCTGCACCGCCATTCAATATGATCATGGCTGATCATCCAACTCAGTATCCCGTACCTGCCTTCTCTCCATACCCCCTGATCCCCTTGGCCACAAGGGCCACATCTAACTCCCTCTTAAATATAGCCAATGAACTGGCCTCAACTACCCTCTGTGGCAGAGAGTTCCAGAGATTCACCACTCTCTGTGTGAAAAAGGTTCTCCTCATCTCGGTTTTAAAGGATTTCCCCCTTATCCTTAAGCTGTGACCCCTTGTCCTGGACTTCCCCAACATCGGGAACAATCTTCCTGCAGCTAGCCTGTCCAACCCCTTAAGAATTTTGTAAGTTTCTATAAGATCCCCCCTCAATCTCCTAAATTCTCCTAAGTACTCGAGAGTTCGGAAAATAGTGGCAGAAAAAGCATCTTAAACCCCTGTCCCACGGTACGAGTTCATTCCAAGAGCCCAGTTTCGAACGCGGAGATTTACGGTAATGGCCACTCGTCGGTACTCGGGGCTCTCGTGGACATTTTTGAACGTGTTGAAAAATCTTCACCAGTCTTCCCGTGCTTGCCTGCCGTTAGCGAGTCTTCCCGAGTACCTGCCGTTAGCGTTACGAGCCGCTAAGAGACGTCCCCGAGCTCCGACGTACCCGCTACGTTCATTCTCCGTGCTTACGAGTTTGATTTTTTTAAAACTCGGGAGAGCTCTGGGAATAAACTCGCACCGTGGGACAGAGCCATAAGTCACAGAGACTCCAAATAAGCTCTGAACTATAAAGACGAGGGCATCACAGTGACGCAGTGGTAGAGTTGCTGCCTCACAGTGTCACAGACCCGGCTTGGACCCTGACTACGGGTGCTGTGTGTGCTGCCTGACCCACTGACCCACTGAGTTACTCCAGCACTCTGTGAAACGTCACCTATCCATGTTCTCCACAGATGCTGCCTGACCCACTGAGTTACTCCAGCACTCTGTGAAACGTCACCTATCCACAGATGCTGCCTGACCCACTGAGTTACTCCAGCACTCTGTGAAACGTCACCTATCCATGTTCTCCACAGATGCTGCCTGACCCACTGAGTTACTCCAGCACTCTGTGAAACGTCACCTATCCATGTTCTCCACAGATGCTGCCTGACCCACTGAGTTATGGTGCAGCAGCATCTATGGAGCTAAGGAAATAGGCAACGTTTCGGGCCGAAATCCTTCTGGAAATAGGCAAATAGGCAAACTTACGGGTTTCGGCCCTAAACATTGCCTATTTCCTTAGCGCCATAGATGCTGCTGTACCCGCTGAGTTACTCCAGCACTTTGTGACCTATTAGAAACATAGAAAAATAGAAATTAGGTGCAGGAGTGGGCCATTCGGCCCTTCGAGCCTGCACCGCCATTCAATAGGATCATGGCTGATCATCCAACTCAGTATCCCGTACCTGCCTTCTCTCCATACCCTCTGATCCCCTTAGCCACAAGGGGCACATCTAACTCCCTCTTAAATATAGCCAATGAACTGGCCTCGACTACCCTCTGCAGCAGAGAGTTCCAGAGATTCACCACTCTCTGTGTGAAAAAAGTTCTTCTCATCTCGGTTTTAAAGGATTTTCCCCTTATCCTTCAGCTGTGACCCCTTGGACTTCCCTAACATCGGGAACAATCTTCCTGCATCTAGCCTGTCCAACCCCTTAAGAATTGTGTAAGTTTCTATAAGATCCCCTCTCATCTCCTAAATTCTAGAGAGTATAAACCAAGTCTATCCAGTCTTTCTTCATAAGACAGACCTGACATCCCAGGAATCAGTCTGGTGAACCTTCTCTGCACTCCCTCTATGGCAAGAATGTCTTTCCTATTTGGAGACCAAAACTGTACGCAATACTCCAGGTGTGGTCTCACCAAGATTAGAACCTCCCTGCTCCTATACTCAATCATTTTGCTATTGATGATATGACTTACTTGCTTTTCAGATTATTGAATTTCTTGTACATTTCCTCGTCTTCTTTCTCCAAGCTGGTGAGCTCGTGGTCTTCGGTTATGTTGGCGTAGGCGAATATCAAGTGGGTGCAGAGGCAGGGGTCAATTTTATCGGGCAAGAACCTGGCTCCGTCCTTCCTGTACTGAGCCCAATTAGTGTAGTAACACACCAGCTTGTACGAGGAGACTGAAGTGTGAGAAAAATCACAACGCAGTAACTTTGAGTAATAAATTAGTAATAATTGGCGCGGAACGGTTGCGCAGCGGTGGAGTTGCTGCCCTAAAACCCTTAGAGACCCGGGTTCGATCCCGACTACGGGCGCTGTCTATACGGAGTTTGTACGTTCTCCCCGGGACCTGCGTGGTTTTTCTCCGGGTGCTCCGGTTTCCTCCCACACTCCAAAGACGTGCAGAGGTTTATAGGTTAATTGGCTTAGTATAAGTGTAAGTTGTCCCTAGTGTGTGTTAATGTGAGGGGATTGCTGGTCAGTGCGGACTCGATGGGCCGAAGGGCCTGTTTCCGTGCCGTTTCTCTAAACTAAACTAAACGCGTAATAAATGAGTTTAGTTTTGTTTATCATGTTTGGTTCAGTTTTGTAATCATGAATTGTCTTTCTGCTGACTGGTTAGCAACCAACAAAAGTTTTTTACTGTAGCTCGGTACACGTGACAATAAACTAAGCTGAACCTATTGTCTCATGTACCGAGGTAGTGAAGAAGGGTCTCGACCCGAAACGTCACCAATTCCTTCTCTCCAGAGACACCGCCTGTCCCGCTGAGTTACTCCAGCATTTTGTGTCTATCTTCGGTGTAAACCAGCATCCACACAGTTCCTTCCTACACATAAAGTGAAACACTATGTGTTTTGTTGCGTGCTATCCAGTCAGCGGAAAGACTCTCAGCGATTACAATCGTGTACGGATACAGGATAAAGGGAATAACGTTTAAACGTCAGATTGAAGATGGTCTCTGGTGAGGTAATAAAATCAGTAACAAATGAGTAATAAAATTAGTAATAAATAAATAAACTTTTTTTTAAATCTCTTCCCTCGACGGAGATGCAACATTTTACGTATCGTATCTCCGAGCGCACTGCGGCCCAACATTGCGGAGTTGGCCGTCCCTTTGTTAGGTATCGATTTCGGGAACTCCGATCGCAAGGACTTGGACCGCCCTGATCGCGGGAGCCTCGATCGCCTCGATGTCGGGGATTCAATCACCGACCGCCCGAGCTTCGCGTAAAGTCCGGCAGTCGTGAATCTGTACCCTGACCAATGGGTCACACCGCTGTGTATGATGTATGGATGTGGAGAGACTTACCCACAGATCCATGTAACAAGGCCACCACGCTCACTAAAACAGAAATAAATATTACAGATTATTACATATGAAATAATCTTTAATTATTTTAAAGGTAGACAAAAATGCTGGAGTAAGACCCCTGTCCCACTGTACAAGTTCATTCCAAGATCTCTCCCGAGTTTGCCCTGATTCGAACTCGGAGATTTACGGTAATGGCCACTCGTCGGTACTCGGGGCTCTCGTGGACATTTTTCATCATGCTGTAAAATCTTCACGGGTCTTCCCGTGCTTACCTGCCGTTAGCGAGTCTTCCCGAGCACCTGCCGTTAACGCTAAACGACGTCCCCGAGCTCCGACGTACCCGCTACGTTCATTCTCCGTGCTTACCACGAGTTTGATTTTTTTAAATCTCGGGAGAGCTCTTGGAATGAACTCGTACCTTGGGTGAATCTCACCTGCTGAGTTTCCCCAGCATATTTCGCCTACCTTCGATTTTTCCAGCATACTCAGGGCTCTCGTGGACAAAAATGATTTTGAAAATGCTTGTCACAATTTCCCGAACTTAGCTGCAAGGTTGGTCACAAACTATTTTATATTTCTTACTATAGCAATTTATTCGCCGAAAAGCTGTATTCTAAACACATCGAGTATTCGAGCTCCTTGTCCACATCGCCCAAGTTAGCGATCTAACAAGGCCCCATTTAATTCATGTTGGGGGCTTTAGGCCATTCGGATTTCAAGGCTATTCGCCATTCAGATCTCTCCCTTCGGAATCTGGAACTCTCCCATACCAGAGGGTAATCTCACCCGCTGAGTTTTCTCCAGCATATTTCGCCTACCTTCGATTGCATCTACGTTCTTTCTTAAACAAAAATTATTTTAAATGCTTGTCACATTCAATAATCATGGCTGATCATCCAACTCAGTATCCCGTAACTGCCTTCTCTCCATACCCTCTGATCCCCTTGGCCACAAGGGCCACATCTAACTCCCTCTTAAATATAGCCAATGAACTGGCCTCAACTACCCTCTGTGGCAGAGAGTTCCAGAGATTCACCACTCTCTGTGTGAAAAAAGTTCTCCCCATCTCGGTTTTAAATGATTTCCCCTTTATCCTTAAGCTGTTACCCTTGTCCTGGACTTCCCTAACATCGGGAACAATCTTCCTGCATCTAGCCTGTCAACCACTAAGATTTTGTAAGTTTCTACTTGATTCCCTCTCCATCTTCTAAATTGCCTCTCCCCATAAATTCTAGAGAGAATCTGACAGCCGTACTAATCACAAATCTATCTACCTCCACCTACAATTTCCTATATTTGGACCATATCTCTCTATACCTGTCCTATCCATGTCTTTTAAATGTTGTTATAGTCCCTGCCTCAACTGCCTCCTCTGGCAGCTTGTTCCATACACCCGCCCCTCTCTGATTGAAAAAGTTGCCCCTCAGATTCCTAATAAATCTTTCCCTCTTATTTTCAACCAATGCCCTTCAGGTACATATCCCCCTGACCCTGACTTGTCACAATTTAATAATACAGGATTATCAAAAATAGTATTAGCAATTTATTTGCTAAAGTTGTGTTCTAACATAATCCATTCACAAACTGTCTTCCTGATTACATTTTATCTTTCAATGCTTCGTACTGAATAGCGGAGTAGCCTTGATGGGCCCAATGCACTAATTCTGCTACTCCAACATGAACTTATATGGGGCCATTTTAAGATTAGTACAGGTGTCAGGGGTTATGGGGAGAAGGCAGGAGAATGGGGTTAGGAGGGAGAGATAGATCAGCCACGATTGAATGGCGGAGTAGACTCGATGGGTTGTCTGTGGCAATGAATGCCACAGATTCACCACCCCCTGACTAAATAAATTCCTCCCCATCTTCCTGAAGGAATGTCCTTTAATTCTGATCTGGCCACACTTGCTATTCCAATCCTTCCTAGGGTGGCACGGTGGTGCAGCGGTAGAGTTGCTGCCTTACAGCGCTCGCAGCACTGGAGACCCGGGTTCGATCCTGACTACAGATGCTGTCTGTACGGAGTTTTTACGTTCTCCCCGTGATCTGCGTGGCTTTTCTCTGAGATCTTCGGTTTCCTCCCACATTCCAAAGACGTACAGGTTTGTAGGTTAATTGGCTTGGTGTAAATGTAAATTGTCCCTAGTGCTTGTAGGATAGTATTAATGCGCGGGGATTGCTGGTCGGCACGGACTCAGTGGGCCGAAGGGCCTGTTTTCAGTGCTATATCTCTAAACTAAACTAAATATAAAGTCGACAGCCAATATGTGCTGAATGTTGCAGCAGAACCAGACGTTGGCTCAAGCTTCCATTGTGTGGGTTCTAAATAATGACAAATGATGAAAATATCCACCACTTACCCATCAAGAGAAGTTCTCTGCTCATCCTAGTGTCTGAAGCAGGTTAGTTTGTCACTGAATTCACGAGTGGATCTCTGACGGTGTGTGTACATCACTTCAAACAGATCTGTGGAAGAACTTAAAGGTGAGCAACTAACATTGAGAACCACTGGAATTTACTTAGTGCAGAGATACAGCACGGAAACAGGCCCTTCTGCCCACCGAGTCCGCACCGATCAATCATTGTCTGTTTACATATTAAGGGCCTGTCCCACTTGGGCGATTTTTTAGGCGACTGCCGGCAACTACGACAATGGAATTCACCAAAGTCAACACCAGCGACAACCTACACCATCCTGGCGAGAGCCTACGACAGGACCTACGTCAGGAGAAGACAAGCTACGACAAGCCAGCAATCGCCGACTGTCGCAGAAAAGTTTTGACCATTTCAAAATCCAGCGGCGATCAGAAAAACGCTACGACTCTTCGGGCAACTGAGGAGACGACGCACGACCGTACAGGCGACACCCCGGCTGGCGACAATGTGGCGACTGCCTAGTCACCAGCAGTCGCCTACAAAAATCACCTAAATGGGACAGGCCCTTGAGTTCCAGATATCGTTATCCCATTCCCGACACACTATGGGGCAATTTACAGAGGGTAAACCCGCACGTCTTTGGGATGTGGGAGGAAACCGGAGCATCCGGAGAAGTGGGTGTGAATCCAGGTGGTGCAGAGGGGGAAAGATGTGGGGAAAGGGGTGAATGGTGTTTGTAGTTTGATTGGGAAAATTGGGGAATTCAATATTCATACCTTTGGGCTGTCGGCCACCCAAGCGGAATAGGTCGGTACGGGTGAGGGAGGATTATTGGCAGGTAACCCACAGGATAAAGGTTCTGACTGTCCACCCTATCTACGCCTCTCACAATTTACAGACTGTACTTCTGTTAGGTAAGGTGGCGCGGTGGCACAGCGGTAGAGATGCCGCCTCACAGCGCCAGAGACCCGGGTTCCATCCTGACTACGGGCGCTGTCTATACGGAGTTTGTATGTTCTCCCCGTGACCTGCGTGGGTTTTCTCCGAGATCTTTGGCTTCCCCCCACACTCCAAAGACGGGACAGGTTTGTAGGTTAATTGGCTTTGGTATAAACTGAACTAAATGCAAAGGTAGACACAAAATGCCGGAGTAACTCAGCGGGTGAGGCAGCATCTCTGGAGAGAAGGAATGGGCGAAGTTTCGGGTCGAGTCCCTTCTCCGGACTGATGTCAGGGAAGGGGGCGGGACAAAGATAGAATGTAGGCGGAGACAGTAAGACTAGTGGGAGAACTGGGAAGGGGAAGGGGATGGAGAGGGAAAGCAAGAGAAAGCAACTAAACACAATATCTAACCAGAGAACCACTTCATATTTAAGTTGGCCGTCTGTGGCAATGAATTCCACAGATTCACCACCCTCTGACTAAAGAAATTCCTCCCCACCTTCCTAAAGGAACGTCCTTTCATTCTGAGGCTGTGACCTCTGGTCCTAGAGTCTCCCACTAGTGGAAACATCCTCTCCACATCCACTCTATCCAGGCCTTTCACTGTTCGGTAAGTTTCAATGAGGTCCCCACTCATTCTTCTAAACTGCAGCGAGTACAAGCCCAGTGTCATTATATGTTAACCCACTCATTCCTGGGATAATTCTCGTAAACCTCCTCTGGACCCGCCCCAGAGCCTAACACATCCTTCCTCAGATATGGGGCCCAAAATGGCTCACAATACTCCAAATGCGGCCTAACCATCATCGCCTTGTAGAGCCTCAGCTCAGGTGGTCCATGAAGAAGAATAAAATGGTTAAAGTTGTCCAGATTGTAAATATCTAACCCTATGTTGGGAGTGGCGATCTCCCAGTACAGTATTGTTCCCATTTAATATCTGTGTTCTTCCTTTGAGTTTTTGTATACTTACATTTTCCATCTTCCTCGCGAACCAGAAATCCAATCTAGATCAGATCTAGAGTTTAAATTCTAAACGCCATGTCACAATGAGTTTCACATGTCATAATCCAGGATGTCATTGAGTCTACCATCTGGAGGGAGGTTCTTGCTTTTTTCAGCTCGGTTTAGTTTTGTTTAGAGATACAGCGCGGAAACAGGCCCTTCGGCCCACCGAGTCCGCGCCGACCAGCAATCCCCGCACGTTAACACTATCCTACACACACTAGGGGCAGGTTTACAATTTTACAGAAGCCAATTAGACCACAAACCCGCATGTCTTTGGAGTGTGGGAGGAAACCGGAGCACCCGGAGAAAACCCACGCAGGTCACGGGGAGAATGTACAAACTCCGTACAGACAGCATCTGTAGTCAGGATCGAACCTGGGTCTCTGGCGCTGTGAGGCAGCAACTCTACCGCTGCGCCACCGTACCACCCTGGGTGTGATTTATCAGAAGGTTAACTGGATAAACCATTAGAACTAGAACATTTTCTTTAGCCAGAGGGTGGTGAATCTGTGGAATCTGTTTGACTAGAGAGTAAAGATCCAGAATATGACAGTTTTAGAATGGAGATATAGAAATATTTAGCTATCCTTACACTCTCTTTAGTAGTCAATAGTGCATTATTTGTCACTGCTCGGTGAAATTCTTATTGCGTGTATTACACATGCGGGTGCCACCATTTTCAGCGCCATTATTCAGTCAGGTCGGCCCGCGCGCTAGTTCCCTCCCCACCTCGCCCTGTAAATGGGCAATTAGGGGAGGGCACCAGTAAATGGGCAATTAGGGGAGGGCACCGGTAAAGAGATACAGCGCGGAAACAGGCCCTTCGGCCCACCGAGTCCGCGCCGACCAGCGATCCCCGCACGTTAACACTATCCTACACACACTAGGGGCAGGTTTACAATTTTACCGAAGCCAATTAGCCTACAAACCTGCACGTTTTTGGAGTGTGGGAGGAAACCGGAGCACCCAGAGAAAACCCACGCAGGTCACGGGGAGAAGGTGCAAACACCGTACAGACAGCACCTGTAGTCAGGATCGAACCTGGGTCTCTGGCGCTGTGAGGCAGCAACTCTACCGCTGCGCCACCGTGCCACCCTGGGTGTGCGGGCACCTGTAAAATTAGGGGTGGGCACCAGTAAATGGGGATTTAGGGGTGGGCACTGACAGGATACATGTCGTAGATCTCCAATACATCCCATTCTGTCTAGGTGTAGCAGTTGCTTTGTGGTCATGTACCTAGATACAGTGAACTGGGGCATTTTGCTTATCATCCAGTAAAATCATTCTGCACAAAAGCACGATCACAAGTAAGGGTGAAAGGATTGTGCGGGTTACTTCTGTGTCAGTACACAAAGTTGCCACATTTCCAGCACCCCAATCTTGTAGCTTTCAAAAGTTCTTAAAAATATCGAGTTGCGGGAGAGGTTGGGCAGACTTTATTGCTTGGGGTGCAGGAAACTGAAGATAAGATATAGATATAGATATGCCATTTATTGTCACTATACATGTACAATGAAATTAAAAGCTGCACGTACTCAGTGCATACATATAATTTAGTACAAAAAACAAGAAACAGAAAACAAAAACAGAAGGGAGAAGGGGGGGGGATAGGTGCACAATTCTGCGGCGCTATATACATATCTATCAAGGCAAAATGGTGAAGGAGATGTTTAAAGATTATATTAAATATTAAAAATGTTAAAAAAAAAATAAAAAAAAAGTTAAAAATTACAGTTACAATACACATTACAGTTCCAAACATTGTGGGGTGTATAAAATCATAAGGGGAATAGATAGGGTAAAAATATATTGCCTTTTTTCCAACATTGGGGAATCAAGAAACGCAGATCGTTGGTTTAAGAGGGAAAAGATGAGCGGGGAAAAATGTAATGGCAACTGAGGGCAAATGTATTCCAGTCGTGGGAGATTTACGACATGTATCCTGTCGGTGCCCACCCCTAATTCCCCATTTACTGGTGCCCTCCCCTAATATAATATACAGGTGCAGGTGCCCTCACACCCAGGGCGGCACGGTGGCGCAGCGGTAGAGTTGCTGCCTCACAGCGCCAGAGACCCGGGTTCGATACGGTCTGTACGGAGTTTGTACGTTCTCCCCGTGACCTGCGTGGGTTTTCTCCGGGTGCTCCGGTTTCCTCCCACACTCCAAAGGCGTGCAGGTTTGTAAGCTAATTGGCTTCGGTAAACAGAGAAACTCAGTGGGTGCAGCAGCATCTATGGAGCGAAGGAAATAAGAAGGGTTTCGGCCCAAAACGTTGCCTATTTCCTTCGCTCTATAGAGGCTGCTACACCCGCTGAGTTTCTCCAGCATTGTTGGCTAGCCATGATCACATTGAATGGCGATGCTGGCTCGAAGGGCCGAATGTCCTACTCCTGCACCTATTGTCTATTGTCTATAGTCTATAGAACATAAAAACATAGTAAATAGGTGCAGGAGTAGGCCAGTCGGCACTTCGAGCCAGCACCGCCATATAATATGTCAAGAGAGAGTTAGATTTAGCTCTTAGGGCTAACAGAAATCAAGGGATATGGGAAAAGCCGGCATGGGGTACTGATTTTGGACGATCAGTCATGATCATATTGAATGGCGGTGCTGGCTTGAGGGGCCGAATGGCCTACTCCTGCACCTGTTTTTATGTTTCTATGATCATGGCTGATCATCCAAAATCAGTAATAACTCATTTATTCTTCACAGTGACTGCCTTGTGATTTTTTTCTCTTATTTATTATTCATTTCATTACTCATTTCATGAGTGTACCTCATAGCTTGCAATATTTACACGCAAGATGGTGATGAAAGAAATTAAATGTGGTGCAATATCCACCCTGACGTCAGAGTTGTTCCCTGCCACTTGGATGTAGGAGTCATGGATAGGACAAGTTTGGAGGGATGTGGACCAAACATGGGCAGGTGGGAGTAGTGTCGATGGGACATTGTTGGCCAGTGTGGGCATGTTGGGCCAAAGGGCCTGTTTCCACACTGTATCACTCGATGACTTAAAGACCAGGGAGTTCAGCTCTTGCAAGAGCGGTTCACTAGATTGTGAAAACAAACGTATAATTTCATCAGAGCAACAATATTACGTTGGCCCAGACGTAACTGAACACACAGCAATCACATCCTGGGAATTACAGGCTCCCATCCTTCTCGGCAACTGAGATCATCAGTTCATAAGGCTGTTCAGTGATAGAATTAGGCCATTCAGCCCATCAAGTCTACTCCGCCACTCAATCATGGATAGAAACATAGAAACATGGAAAATAGGTGCAGGAGTAGGTCATTCGCCCCTTCGAGCCTGCACCGCCATTCAATATGATCATGGCTGATCATCCAACTCAGTATCCTGTACCTGCCTTCTCTCCATACCCCCTGATCCCTTTAGCCACAAGGGCCACATCTAACTCCCTCTTAAATATCAAGTCAAGTCAAGTCAAGTATATTTGTCACATACACACACGAGATGTGCAGTGAAATGAAAGTGGCAATGCTCGCGGACTTTTGTGCAAAAAGACAAACAACAAAACAACCAAACAAACTATAAACACAATCACAACACACATATTCTTTTACATAATAAATAATGGAAGGAAAAACTTCTTGTCCTTGGCCAATATAGCCAATGAACTGTGTCCTCGACCACCTTCTGTGGCAGAGAATTCCACAGATTCACCACTCTCTGTGTGAATTTTTTTTCTCATCTCGGTCCTAAAAGACTTCCCTCTTATCCTTAAACTGTGACCCCTTGTTCTGGACTTCCCCAACATCGAGAACAATCTTCCTGCATCTAGCCTGTCCAACCCCTTAAGAATTTTGTACGTTTCTATAAGATCCCCCCCTCAATCTCCTAAATTCTAGCGAGTACAAGCCGAGTCTATCCAGTCTTTCTGGATGATCTATCTCTCCCTCCTCACCCCTCACAAACGAAGAGAGGTCCCGACCTTAAACACATCTGTCCGTTCCCTCCAAAGATGCTGCCTGACCCTGACCCCAGTAGTCAAATAGTGAAAGGCCTGGATAGAGTGGATGTGGAGAGGTTGTTTCCACATCGTGGGAGAGTCTAGGGCCAGAGGGCACAGCCTCAGAATAAAAGTAGATGAGGATTCTTTAGTCAGATGGTGGTGAATTTGTGGAATTCATTGCCACAGACGGCTATGAGGCCAAGTCAGTGGATATTTTTCAGCTGCAGATTGATAGATTCTTGATTAGTACGTGTGTCGGGGGTTATGGGGAGATGGCAGGAGAATGGGGTTGAGGGGGGAAGATAGATCAACCATGATTGAATGGAGTAGACTTGATGGGCTGAATGGCCTAATTCTGCTCCTGTAACTTATGAACTTATGAACTCCCGTGAAGCTCGATTAGACAGAGAGCATGGATTTGAACTCTGGGTTGTTACTGTGGGTCTCTGGGGAATGTGTTGTCTGCCACTCTTCCTCCTTGTCGTAGAGTCATAGAATGATACAGAGTGGAAACAGGCCCTTCGGCCCAACTTGCCCACACCGGCCAACCTGCCCCATCTACACCAGTCCCTCCTGCCTGCGTTTGGTCCATATCCCTCCAAACCTGTCCTATCCATGTACCTGTCTAACTGTTTCTTAAACATTGGGATAGTCCCAGCCTCAACTTCCTCCTCTGGCAGCTCGTTCCATACACCCACCACCCTCTGTGTGACAAGGTTACCCTTCAGATTCCTATTGAATCTTTCCCCCACTCACCTTGAAACTATGTCCTCTGGTCCTCGATTCCCCTACTCTGGGCAAGAGACTGTGCATCTTCCCGATCTATTCCTCTCATGATTTTGTACACCTCTATAAGATCACACCTCATCCTCCTGCGCTCCTGGGAATAGTCCCAGCCTGCTCAACCTCTCCCTGTAGCTCACACCCTCGAGTCCTGGCAACATCTTTGTATCCTGTGATGAGTCTCAAATGTGCAGACTCAGTGCGGAGATCTGGAGGAATCCAGGCAGCTCATATAACCAGTCGAGAATTTAATAAGCAAATAAGACTACACAGGACTTAATTATTATTGGAGGTCAACTCATTCAAACAACATTTAGTCCTCTGATATTTTTAATGAGTTTGTTCATCTATATTTAAATAGGTCACATTGTCCTTCACCAAGGATTACTGCAGATGCTGGAGAACTGTGGGCGTGTAGAGCCACTGCCTCACAGCGCCAGAGACCCAGGTTCGATCCTGACCTCGGGTGCTGTGTGTGTGGAGTTTGCACGTTCTCCCTGTGACCACGTGGGTTTCCTCCGGGTGCTCCGGTTCTCTCCCACAGTTGGGATGTGGGAGAGAAGATTGAGGGGGGATCTTATAGAAACTTACAAAATTCTTCAGGGGTTGGACAGGCTAGATGCAGGAAGATTGTACCCGAAAAGGCTGTGGAGGCCAAGTCAGTGGATATATTTAAGAGATAGATAGATTCTTGATTAGTGCGGGTGTCAGAGGTTATGGGGAGGAGGCAGGAGTGGGGTTAGGAGGGAGAGATAGATCAGCCCTGATTGAATGGCGGAGTAGACTTGATGGGCCGATTGGCCTAATTTTACTCCTATCACTTATGATCTTATGAACTTATGAGCTTGTTGTTTCATTGGCAAGATTCCAGCATCTGCAGTTGCTTGTGAAGGCCATCAATCCATGAAGATATTGAATAATTTTCAAGATAGAGGATGCGATGATAATCAGAGGAATTGGCAGAGTCTACACGACTGCAAATATTAAACCCACTGTGTGATTGGCCCCAACAAGGCATGAAACACATGGGCTGGATAGTAACGGCGATAGAAAAGGACTTGTAAGGTCAGTACCAGGACAGCTGTGAGATGGGAAAACTTCTAGTATCAGGTGGGTGAATCTTATTTTCCATAGTCTGAAGCAACATAGAAACATAGAAAATAGGTGCAGGAGTAGGCCATTCGGCCCTTTGAGCCAGCACCGTGTACAAGACCGTGAGTGCAAGGATCAAGTGACTTTTCCCCAGACTATAGAGGTTTACAGTGAGGGGAGAGATTTAAAAACACGAGATTTTTCATTGCTTCCCTGAACTGATTTTGCAATGGATGTGGCAATTTGAAATTGCCCAATTCCGGGGGTTAAAGAGAAGGGGAAGTGGTCGCAGATGTCCGCTCTTGAGTAACGTCCAGAACAATAACAACCTGTGACCTTCATAGTCCCAGAGCCGCACATGACCCTTCAGCCCACCTTGCCCCTGCTAACCATCGAAGGCCTATTCAAACCAATCCCACTGCCCGGATAAAAAACAGACGCAGAGTGCTGGAGTAACTCAGCGGGTCAGGCCGCATCTGTGGAGAACAAGGATAGGTGACGTTTCACAGAGTGCTGGAGTAACTCAGCGGGTCAGGCAGCATCTGTGGAGAACGTGGATAGGTGACGTTTCACAGAGTGCTGGAGTAACTCAGCGGGTCAGGCAGCATCTGTGGAGAACATGGATAGGTGACGTTTCACAGAGTGCTGGAGTAACTCAGCGGGTCAGGCAGCATCTGTGCTAAGAACATGGATAGGTGACGCTTCACAGAGTGCTGGAGTAACTCAGCGGATCAGGCAGCATCTGTGGAGAACATGGATAGGTGACGTTTCACAGAGTGCTGGAGTAACTCAGCGGGTCAGGCAGCATCTGTGGAGAACATGGATAGGTGAATTTTTACAGAGTGCTGGAGTAACTCAGCGGGTCAGGCAGCATCTGTGGAGTACATGGATAGGCGACGTTTCACAGAGTGCTGGAGTAACTCAGTGGGTCAGGCAGCATCTGTGGAGTACATGGATAGGTGACGTTTTGGATTGGGACCATTCTTCAGTGCTTGGAGCAGGGTGCTAGGGTGGGAAAAGATTGAATAGGAATCTGAGGGGTAACTTTTTCACACAAAGGGTGGTGGGTGTATGCAACAAGTTGTCAGAGGAGGTAGTTGAAGCAGGGTCTATGCTAACATGTAAGAAACAGTTAAATAGGTACATGGTTAAGATAGGTTTGGAGGGCTATGGACTAAACTCAGATAGGCGGTACTAGTGTAGCTGGGACATGTTGGCCAGTGTGAGCAAGTTGGGCCGAAGGGCCTGTTTCTACTCTGTATCACTTCATGAGTCTAAGAAAAATGTTCTCAAACCCAAAATGTAGGTGAATACATGTTCTCCAGAGATGCTGCCTGACCCGCTGAGTTACCCCAGCACTTTTGTCTATCTTTGGTGTAAACGAGCATCTGCAGTTCCTTCCTACACAAATTTAATATATATTGAGCAAGGTTTACTGGGACTTAAGGATAAGGGGGAAATCCTTTAAAACCGAGATGAGAAGAACTTTTTTCACACAGAGAGTGGTGAATCTCTGGAACTCTCTGCCACAGAGGGTAGTTGAGGCCAGTTCATTGGGTATATTTAAGAGGGAGTTAGATGTGGCCCTTGTGGCTATGGGGATCAGGGGGTATGGAGAGAAGGCAGGTACGGGATACTGAGTTGGATGATCAGCCATGATCATACTGAATGGCGGTGCAGGCTCGAAGGGCCGAATGGCCTACTCCTGCACCTAATTTCTATGTTTCTATGTTTCTATGACCCTGATGGGCAACCATTTCACACAGAGGGTGGTGGGTCTATGGAACGAGATGCCAGAGGAGGTAGTAGAGGCAGATACAATAACATTAATGAGACACTTGGACAAATACATGGGTAGGAAAGGTTTAGATGGATCTGGGCTAAACGTTGGCAGGGGATTAGCCCAGTTGGGGCACCGTGGATGGCATGGACGAATTGGGCCGAAGGGCCTGTTTCCGTGCTGTCTGACTCCATGACTCAAAAAGTCCAGTAAAAAGTCCACCCAGCCTTTGAAGGTTCTGGATTATTTTTCTTTGAAAGAAAACATGAGGTTTCAATGAAGGTCAAGTTTCCACGTGAGATTGGAGATATTTATCAAGATAAGGTCGACAATACAATAATCAAGACAAATACTTGCGTATGTTGGATTGTAAATAACAAAGGTTTGGTTGATGACTTTTCCAAAGCCACAAGACCCTGGTCACACAACGCTATTAATAACTAGTGATAATGGCCGTATATAAAGGGGGCGGCTGGGCTTACACCACTCACTCTCTGCAAGATGGCCAAGCTAATAATCTGTGCAGGTGAGCTGGTGTTCCATGTAGATGCCTGTGTAGACCATTGGATGTTTGCTAAAAGGTTCAATGAGTGATTTGGACAAAGATTTGGGCCAGAAATGCTGCTCCTGTCAGATCTTGGGAACCAACAAGTAAAACAGGGGGTTTGGGGTGTGGCACGGTGGCGCAGCGGTAGAGTTGCTGCCTCACAGCGCCAGAGACCCGGGTTCCATCCCGACTACGGGTGCTGGCTGTATGGAGTTTGTACGTTCTCCTGTTCCTGTGTTATACTGTTGCATGTTCTGTGTTGCATGTTCTATGTGCCAATGTTCCATGTTCTATGTTCCTATGTTCCATGTTCCATGTTCCATGTTGTAAACCTGCATTTTCGGGATGAATCTGATGGTATTTCTGGACAGCTGTGAAGGTCAAGTCAATGGATATTGTTCAGGTGGACACTGACAGGTTCACGATTAGTGCGGGTTATGGGCGGAGGGCAGGAGAATGGGGTTGAGAGGGAAAGATAGATCAGCCATGATTGAATGGCGGAGTAAACTGGATGGGCCGAATGGCCAGATTGTGCTGCTATAATGTATGAAGGCATGAACTGACTCTGTGCTCTGTGTTCTGTGTTCCAGCGGTGGTGTTACTGGCCTGCCTGCAGATGGGTGAGTCTTTGTGCATTTACAGCTTGGCTTGGCTTGGCTTGGCTTTGCTTTGTGTGTGAGTGCCACAGAGTTATTGCCCTGACCATCCCCTGTCTGTCTCTCTCTTCCCCAGGCTCTGCCTACAGGCTGGTGTGTTACTTTGCCAACTGGGCCCAGTACAGACCAGGGGCGGCGATGTACGTGCCTGATGACATTGACCCCTGTATGTGCACCCACCTCATCTATGCCTTTGCTGTCATGAGCAACAACAAGATCGTCAAGTACGAATGGAACGACGTGACTCTCTACCACTCGTTCAACGCGCTCAAGTCCAGGTACCGTGCCCTGCTGTTCAAACACACCAGTCGCCAATGTTTTTAGGGCGGAACTGCAGATGCTGGTTTAAACTGAAGACACACACAAAACGCTGGAGTAACTCAGCGGGACAGGCAGCGTCTCTGGAGAGAAGGAATGGTTGACGTTTCAAGAAGGGTCGCCACCCGAAACTCCTTCTCTCCAGAGACGCTGCCTGTCCCGCTGAGTTACTCCAGCATTTTGTGTCTACCTTCAGTGTTCAATGTTTAGCGCAGGAAGGGACTGCTGGTTTAAGCTTCTCACAGAACGCCACAGGAGATCCTTCTTCCCTGTGGCTATCAAACTGTACAACTCCTCCTCCTTCTGTCGTGGGTTAGACTGAGACTGACACCCCCTCCCCCCCCTCCCCAATCCTTTCCACTTGTCACTTTAATTTCATGTTTCATATATATTGTGTGTTTACGACTTGGCACATTAATTTAATAAAGTTCTATCGTATTAGTATTGTATTGTAAGCTAGAGATAGACCCAAAAAGCTACAGTAACTCAGCGGGTCAGGCAGCATCTCTGGATAAAAGGAATAGGTGTTGTTTCGGGTTGAAGGATCTCGACGTGGAATGTCACCTATTCTTTTACACCATCTCTCTCTCCCCTCCCTGTATCTCTTTCTCTCTTTCTCTCTCTCCAAGACAGAGTAGCCCGCTGAGTTACTCCAGCTTTTTGCATGTATCGTTAGTTTAGTTCAGTTTAGTTTAGACATACAGCGTGGAAACAGGCCCTTCGGCGCACCGAGTCCGTGCTGACCAGCGATCCCCGCACGCTAACACTATCCTACACACGCACTGGGGACAATTTACATTTACACCAAGCCAAATAACCTACAAACCAGCACGCCTTTGGAGTGTGGGAGGAAACCGAAGATCTTGGAGGAAACCCACACAGGTCACGGGGAGAACGGACAAACTCCGTACAGACAGCGCCCGTAGTCAGGATCAAACCCGGGTCCCTGGCCCTGTGAGGCAGCAACTCTACCGCTGCGCCACCCTGTCACCCCATGGTGCTCTTAATGCCACACGCACACACAGTGACATTCTTCCGTTATTGTCACGTGTAGCGAGGTGCGGTGAAAAACTCTGCAACACAGTGAATGTCTCGCGGTTCTGTAGTCAGCCCTGAGACCAACTGCCTCATAACGTCAGAGACACCGTTCTCATGTCAACAAACTCAATGCCTGGTTTTCGAAATGACTGTGGTCACCGTACATAATAGTGAAAACATTCTCAGCCTTCCCACACAATGACTCTGCACAAAGGACAATCGAATTTAGATAAATTACGTTCGATGTTTTTCCATCTCATTCCCATTCTCAAACGTGGTTTGTGTTTTCCCTGGAACGCCAGTGGTTCAGGGGTGACCTGATAGAAGTGTGTAAGGAGCATTATGGGTGGCACGGTGGCTCAGCGGCTCACAGCGCCAGAGACGCAGGTTCGATCCTGACCTCGGGAGTTTGCACGTTCCACCCCCGTGACCGCGTGGGTTTTCTCCGGGTGCTCCGGGTTTCCCCCCCACATCCCAGAGACGTGCGGGTTTGTCGGTTAATCGCCCCCATTGTAAATTGCCCCCTAGTGCAGAGAGTGGATGAGAAAGTGGGATAACATAGAATTGGTGTGAACGGGTGATCGATGGTCGGCAAATTGCCCTTAGCGTGTATGTGAGTCACACGCACACACGCTCACACACACTCACACTCATACACTAACACACACACACACTCACACACTCACACACACACACTCACACTCACACACGCTCACACACACTCACACACACACACATACACTAACATTCACTCACTCACACACACTCACATTCACGCACACCCTCACACTCACACACACACACACACACTCACTCACACACACACACACACACACACTCACTCACACACACACACACGCACACACACTCACACACTCACACACACTCACACACACACACACACACACACTCACACACACACACCCACACTCACACACACACACTCACTCACACACACACACGTGTAGGCGAGTGATAGAATGTGGGGAGGGGGAGATAAAGAGAGAGAGTGTGCGTGTGAGGGACACAGACAAAGAGAGAGGGATGAAGAGAGGGAGGGAGAAGAGAGAGGGGATAATGAAGGCTACAGAGAAAGACTGAGAGACAAAGGAAGAGGGAGAAAGAGTGAAAGGGGGAGAGAGAGACACACACACACAAAGGGGGGAGTGAGAAAGAGGGAGATGGAAACAGAGAAGAGAGATAGAGGGGGGGAGATGGAGAGGTCTCAGATGGGGGTGGGAGAGAGGGGGGTACAGTGAGAAGGGGGGAGAGGGGAGATGGGAGAGAGAGAGATATGGTCACTGGAGGAGCCACAGTTGTGGAAGAAGGAACAGCCTCCTCCGTTCACCGGGACGTGAGGAATTCCCGGGATGGGGACGGGGATATTTTAATTTCACCAACGATTCTCCAACAATCTGTTTAATTTTCAACAGGAACAAGAACCTGAAGACACTTCTGTCAGTGGGGAGATGGAACTTTGGAACGTCGCAGTGAGTGGGGGTGGGGGGGGGGGGGGGGGGGGGGTGGAGGGGGGGGGGGCGGGGGGGGGGAGTGGGGGGGGGGGGGGGGTAAGTGGGGGGGGGGGGGTGGAGTGGGGGGGGGGGGGGGGGGGTAAGTGGGGGGGGGGGGGATCCACTTTTGGGAGACGGGAGCCAGTGGGGAGAGTGGGTCAGTCACTGACCAGCCGTTACCCCCCCTCCCTCTCTCTCGCTCCCTCCCTCCCTCTCCAGGTTCAGTGCCATGGTGGCCACACCAGGTAACAGACACACCTTCATCCAGTCCGTCATCACCTTCCTGCGGGAATACGGCTTCGATGGGCTGGACATTGACTGGGAATATCCGGGGTCCAGAGGCAGTCCGTCCCAGGACAAACACCTCTTCACAGTCCTGGCCCAGGTGAGAACGGGACACCCAGACTCACACACACAGTCACTCACACACTCACTGACACACACACACACTCACACACACAACACACACACACACACACACACACACACACACACACACACACACACACTGACACACACACACACACACACACCCTACCACACACACACAACACACACACACACACACACACACACACACACACACACACACACACACACACACACACACACACACACTATTCTGTGACCCCGCTGTATTACAGGAGATGATGGCAGCATTCGAGGCGGAGGGGAAGAGCTCGGGCCGGTCCCGGCTTCTGCTCTCGGCCGCCGTGGCCGCCGGCCGACCCACCATCCAGGCGGCCTACGAGATCCCCCAGCTGGGAAAGTGAGTGGGGGGGGGGGGGGGGTGGAGGGAATGGAAAGGGGCCATTGGGGAGAGTGGAGGGGAGGAGGGGCCTGACAGGAGGGTAGGTGGGTGATAGGAAAGGGAAGGGAGGGGTAGGTAGTGGAGGGGAACATTGGTGTGGAGGGAGGGGGCGGGGTGGGGAAGGGCATTGAGGGAGGGGGCGGATGGGGATGATTGGGGTGGAGGGGCATGCATGGCGAGAGGGGAGGGGCAATGAGAGAGGAGCAAGGGGAGAATGGGATGGGAAGGGGGGGGGAGAGGGGAGGGGAGGGAGAGAGGGTTGAGGGAGGAGGCCCTGGGGTGTGGGGATAATTGTGTACAGGGGAGTATCAATGGGTCAAGGGGAGTAACCAGCGCTGATGAGCCAGTACTGATCACACGGGGAGATCTATCTGTGATGGTGTTGCCAACTGTCCCGTATTAGCCGGGACATCCCGTATATTGGGGCTAAATTGGTTTGCCCCGTACGGGACCGCCCTTGTCCCGTATTTGACCGCTACTGCTCGGGTCGAGGGGACTGTCAGGTCGTCCGGCCCCCGCCTCACCCGTCCCGACGTAGTGCAGCCCGTGGAGTGCAGCAGCAGCGCCTCGCCCGTGGCCCCGTCGGTCGGTCGGTCGGCAGCCCGGCCAGCTGTCCGACCTTCGGACCTTCGCTTACAGCCGACACCACCACCACCCCTCCCTCTCACGGCCGACCATCGGTTCACGCGTTGGACGGGGCGCCGGACTTTGCGCGCGGTCCCCGGGCCAAAACTCCTCAGCTGGCCCGCCGGCCGGCTGGGCTTTGTGTGTAGTCCAGCACCCGGGGCCAACTCATCATTCACCCAGCCACGGCCAAGTCGGACAATGAATTGCCGCCGTTATTTTGACTATTTGGGAGCGAGACAGTTGGCCGCCCTAGTCTGTGTATCCCCCCTCTCTCTCCCTGTACCTCGACCCATGTGACGATAAACTAGAACTGAACTCCGCTTGCAGAACGCTGGACTTCTTCAACGTGATGACCTACGATTTCTACGGCTCGTGGAACCCCTTCACCGGGGAGAACAGCCCGCTGTACGCACTGCCCGCTGCCCGCGGCAACAACAAGTACTTCAACATGGTTGGTGTTGGCCGCTGGCACGCTCACCTCCTGACCAGGGGGAGGGGGGGAGGGGATCGTAGACCAGACACGTTGACCGTCCCGTCTCCGCCTCCCTCCCCCATCCCCCATCGCCCCCCCCCACACATCCCGGTGACACCGATCCCGAGTCGGCATTCCCATATCCCGGGAATATTCTGCCCCGGAGACACTCGTGGCTGGGAAGAGAATTCCCACATCTCCGAGACACTTATTCCAGGGAACATTTTCCCAACATCCCCAGAGATGATCAGCTTTCCCTAATTCACAAGGTTCACAACTCCTAGTGGCACAATTAGTCGATTCGGCCCATCAAGTCTACTCCGCCATTCATTCATGGCTGATCTATCTCTCCCTCCCAACCCCATTCTCCTGCCTTCTCCCCGTAACCCCTGACACCCGTGCTGATCAACAATCTATCCATCTCTGCCTTAAAAATATCCACTGACTTGTGGTCTCCACAGCCGTCTTTGGCAATGAATCCCACAGATTCACCACCCTCTGACTAAAGAAATTCTTCCTCATCTTCATAAATGAACATCCTTTAATTCTGAGGCTACGACCTCTGGTCCTAGACTCTCCCACTAGTGGAAAAATCCTCTCCACATCCACTCGATCCAGGCTTTTCACTATTCGGTAAGTTCCAATGAGGTCCCCCCTCATTATTCTAAACTCCAGCAGAGTACAGGCCCAGTGCCGACAAACACACATCATAGGTTCCCACATCCCGGAGATATTCATCCCTGGGACAACATTCCCACATTCCAGAGATTTGCGTCCCTGTGTTTCCATATTCTCAAGATATTCAGCACTGGGACAATATTCCCACATCCTTGAGATGTCGTGGTATCCATACCTGGGACAATGTTTCCACCCAGTGTAGATTCCTATCCCTGGACTGTCGATCCCACATCCCGGAGATATCCATCCCCAGGACAACATTCCCACATCCTGGAGATATTAATTCCTAGGATAACATTCCCACATCCTGGAGATATCCATCACTAGGACAACATTCCCACATCCTGGAGATATTATTCCCTGGGACAAAGTTCCAACATGGCGTAGACTCCCACCTTGCTCCGGCGTTCCTCACGGTGGGATAGGGCTGGGGTGGGCGAGGCGCTGGCGAGACGGTGGGGTTTGACCCCGGCAAGGGGCGGGCGGGTGTTGCGGGCAGTGCGGGCTCTCAGACGCTTCTCTCCCTCTCGCCAGGACTACACCATCAAATACTGGATGGAGAGCGGGGCTCCGGCGGCCAAGATCAACGTGGGGTTGGCGGCCTACGGTCGATCCTTCACCCTCAGCACCAGCAACACGGCGGTGGGAGCTCCATCCACCGGACTAGGCCCCGAGGGTCACTACACGCAGGAGGCCGGATTCATGGCCTACTTCGAGGTACCTGTCCCTCCCCCCCTTCACCCCTCCCCCAACACTCACCCCTCCCCCAACACTCACCCCACCCCACCCCCCCGCAACCCTCACCACACCTGCTGTCTTTGTGGAGCTTGCACGTTTCTCCCCGTGACCGCGGGGGCTTTCTCCGGGTGCTCCGGTTTCCTCCCAAAGACCTGCAGGTTGGTGGGTTAAATGTCCCTAATGTATATGATATAACTGATGTATTGCTGGTCGGCAGGGACTTGATGGGCTGAAGGGCCTGTTTCCACGCTGTACTACAAAATTAAACGGAAAAAAACAGGTGCAGGAACAGGTATAGGACGGGTTTAGAGGGATTTGGGCCAAACACGGACAGGTGGGACCAGTGTACATGGGCATCTTAGTCGGCAGGGGCAAGTTGGGCTGAAGGGCCTGTTTCCATCTGCTACGACTCTATGATTAAAATGTTCAACACATTAATAACCACAACACAAATGCTAAAACCCTGAAGTACTTAGTGCAACCAACGGTGGCGCAGTGGTAGAGATGCTATCTCACAGTGACAGAGGCTCAGGTGCTGTCTGTGTGGAGTTTGCACGTTCTCCCCGTGACCGCTCCTGTTTCCTCCCACATTCTAAAGACGTGCGGGTTTGTAGGTGAATCGGCCCTGTATAAGTTGCCCCCTAGAGTGTAGGGAGTGGATGAGAAAGTGGGATAAGGTAGAACTAGTGTGAGTGGGTGATCGGTGCTCGGCATGGACTCGGTGGGCCGAAGGGCCTGTTTCCATGCTGTATCTCTGCGCTACATTAAACAGTAGATGTACGTGCAGAGTTGAGGTGAGTCGGGCAGCGATCAGGAGCTCGATAGATGAGGCAGCCATGTTGGTTCAGTCATGTCCCTGTTTCCCACAAACCTCAGACTGATGCATCCAGCTGCTGCTAAACTCACCCAGATGTGGCCCTCACGCTCCACCAGATGTTGCTGCCAGATGTGGACCTGCCCCTGGGTGAAGGAATCCTGGCCCAAGCCCTTCCTTTGCCTTCAACACATCTCTCTGCTCAGTCCCAGAGTTCCAGATGAGGTTTCATCATGTAGTTTACTGTAGTTTAGAGATACAGCACGGAAACAGGCCCTTCAGCCCAACGACTGCATGCCGGCCAGCAATCCCCACACACTCACACTATCCTGCACACACTAGGGTCAATTTACAATGATACCAGATCAATTAACCTCTAAACATGCACGTCTTTGGGGTGTGGGAGGAAACCAGAGATCTCGGGGAAAACCCACGCAGGTCACGGGGAGAACGTGCAAACTCCGTACAGACAGCACCCGTAGTCGGGATGGAACCCTTGTCTCTGGCGCTGTGAGGCAGCAACTCTACCGCTGTGCCACACTGCACCCTTTGATGTAGATGGAATTTTCTTTGTACTAATTGGCTTTAGTTTGGTGAATTTGAGAACTTTCCTGGTTGAATGTGTTTTATCTGCATTGATTTTTCATTGTTTTTGACGACTTCTGAACGTTAATGACATCCAGCAACATTCAAGGTTTCCACAGGGTTGACAGTCAGCTGAACGGTGGGGTGTGGTTTAACCAGATGGTGACGTTTTTATTCAACATTTCTGTTCCCGACCCTGTTCTCAGTTGAGTTTAGTTTATTGTCACGTGTACCGAGGTACAGTGAAAAGCTTTTGTTGCGTGCTGTCCAGTCAGAAGAAAGACATGATCACAATCGAGCCGTCCACAGTGTACAGATACATGGTATGGGAATAACATTTAGTGCAAGGTAAAGCCAGCAAAGTCCGATCAAGGATAGTCCGAGTGTCACCAATGAGGTAGATGGGAGGTCAGGACCGCTCTCTAGTTGTGGTAGGATGGTTCAGTTGCCTGATAACAGCCGGGAAGAAACTGTCCCTGAATCTGGAGGTGTGTGTGCGTTCGTTTTCACACTCCTGTACCTCTTGCCCGATGGGAGAGGGGAGAAGAGGGAGTGACCGGGGGTGAGACTGGTCCTTGATGATACTGCTGGCCTTGCCGAGGCAGCGTGAGGTGTAGATGGAGGCGATGGAAGGGATGGTGCCGTTGGAGTAGAGGTTTAACAGCGGGGAGCGATTGTGATGTGTGATTACACACCCACATCTACGGTGTCGTGTACAGAGTCTCTGGGCTTGGCCACCATCTTGTCAACGGCCCTGGCCTCCACCACCAACATCTCCTTCTCTCCACAGATCTGCCTCTTCCTCAATGGTGCCACACAGAAATGGGACGCGCCACAGATGGTTCCCTACGCCTACAAGGGCAGGGACTGGGTCGGGTACGATAACCCAAAGAGTTTTGAAAACAAGGTGCGTTCTTGTTTCTGCTTTAGATCCGTGATCCACACACTTTCCTCCACACATAATGTCATCAGTTCTAGCAGCACAATTAGGCCATTCGGCCCATCAAGTCTACTCCGCCATTCAATCACGGCTGATCTATCTCTCCCTCCTAACCCCACTCTCCTGCCTTCTCCCCATAACCCCTGACGCCCAAACTAATCAAGAATCTATCTGTCTCTGCCTTACAAATAAACACTGACTTGGCCTCCACAGCCGTCTGTGGCAAAGAATCCCACAGATTCACCGCCCTCTGATGAAATAAATTCCTCCTCATCTCCTTCCGAAAGGAACGTCCTTGAATTCTGAGGCTGTGCCCTCTGATCCTAGACTCTCCCACTAGTGGAAACATCCTCTCCACATCCACTCTATCCAGGCCTATCACATTATTGATTACGTTTCTATGAGGTCCCCCCTCATGTTTCTAAGACACGGTGACGATGACTGATGTTGGATCTCCGCCCCTGCAGATCGATTGGCTGAAAAAGACCGGCATTGGAGGGGCCATGGTGTGGACCCTGTCCCTGGACGACTTCAGCGGCACCTTCTGTCACCAGGGCCGGTACCCCCTCATCAGCAAACTGCACACGGGTCTCGGCATCAACCCAGGTAACCCCCCCCCTCCTCCTCCCCCTCCTCATCCCCTCCTCCCCCCCCCCCTCTTCCCACATCACATCACCTCCCTCCTCTCCCCCCCACATCACCCCCTCCCCCCCCCACATCACCCTCTCCCCCTCCCCCCTCCCCCCCCCCCACATCACCCCCTCCCCTCTCCCTCTCCCCGTGATGTGGCAATTCAGGTAACCCACTCACCCCCTCCGAACATTATCCCCCTCCTCCCCCCCTCCCCCCCACATCACTCACCTCCCCTCTCCACTCCTACCCCCCCCCCCCCCCCATCATCCCCCCCCACTCCTCCTCCCCTTTCCCATGGCGTGGCAACCCAGGTAAACCCCCCACTCCGTCTCATCCCCCCTCCTCTGCCCCTCCCCTCTCCACCATCCCCCCTTCCCCCTCCCTTCATCTCCCCCATTTCCCCCTCCCACTCCCCCATCACCAAAGTACACACGGGGTCTCGGCATCAACCCAGGTAACCCCCCCCCCTCCCCCCCCCCCCCCCCCCCAATCCCTCCACCAACCACCCTCCACCCCGTCCCTTCTCTCCAGAGATGCTGCCTGTGTCGCTGAGTCACTGCAGCATCTTGGGTGTGAATCAGCATGTGCGGACCCTCGCTGCAACAGGTTGTACTTTGCAGGTTGTGTGGCGGTCCCACTCCCCACCAAGGCCCCCACCAAGAGCCCGGGGAACCTGGAGTACTGTGTGGGCAAGTCGAACGGCTTCCACGCGGACCCGACCAACAAGAACTACTACTATCAGTGTGTGAACGGCAAGACCTACCTGCAGAAGTGTGACACCGGCCTCATCTTTGACACGTCGTGCAACTGTTGTAACTGGGCGTAAGCAGGTCAGTACACTCTGGCCATCGACACGTAGAGCAGCGCGGAAACAGGCTCTCCGGCCCAACTCGCCCAAGATGCCCCATCTACACTAATACAGTTTGGCCCACATCCCCCTAAACCAATCCTATCCCTTCCCGCTGACTGGTTAGCTCGCAACAAAAGCTTTTCACTGTACATCAGTGTAAAATGTATGAATGAAAGAATGAATACGTTTATATTCACATACATGGAATTTGCCTTGGTGCTCCGCCCACAAGTGACAACATGACATGCAGTGACAGTTAGGAATGACACATAAAACATTAAACAGTAATAATAAAACATTGTTGATTAAATATGTGAATTAAATAAAATACCAGAGCAAAAGGAAGCTACAGATTTTTGGTTATTGAGTCGAGCTACTGCTCAGTACACGTGAGAATAAACTAATCTAAACCATGCACCCGTCCACAAGTTAAATTATAAATTAGACCGAAGTAGGTTTCTGACTGTAAACATCACCCATCCTTTTTCTCCAGAGATGCTGCCTGTCCCGCTGTGTCTATCTTTGTTATAAATCTGCAACTGCAGTTCCTTCCTACACGTATTTTAAACATTGGGATAGTCCCCACCCCAACTACCTCCTCCGGCAGCTCGTTCCATACACCCACCACCCTCTGTATGAGAGAGTTGCCCATCAGGTTCCTAATAAATCTTTTCCCCTCTCCCCTTAAACCCATGTTCTCTGGTTCTCGATTCCCCTACTCAGGGTAAAAGACTGTTCACACACCCTATTACTCGGCTTGTACTCGCTAGAATTTAGAAGATTGAGGGGGGATCTTATAGAAACTTACAAAATTCTTAAGGGGTTGGACAGGCTAGATGCAAGAAGATTATTCCTGATGTTGGGGAAGTCCAGAACAAGGGGTCACAGTTTAAGGATAAGGGGGAAATCTTTTAGGACCGAGATGAAAAGATCATTTTTTACACAGAGAGTGGTGAATCTGTGGAATTCTGCCACAGAAGGTAGTTGAGGCCAGTTCATTGGCTATATTTAAGAGGGAGTTAGATATGGCCCTTGTGGCTAAAGGGATCAGGGGGTATGGAGAGAAGGCGGGTACAGGATACTGAGTTGGATGATCAGCCATGATCATATTGAATGGCGGTGCAGGCTCGATGGGCCGAATGGCCTACTCCTGCACATATTTTCTATGTTTCTATGTTTCTATTCCCCTCGTGAATTTATACACATGTATAGGATCACTCTCAGCCTCCTGCGCTCCAAGGAATAAAATCCTAGCCTGCCCAACCTCTCCTTATAGGACCAGTGACCCTGACCACGGGTGCTGTCTGTACGGAGTTTGCACGTTCTCCCCATGACCTGTGTGGGTTTTCTCCAGTACTCCAGTTTCCTCCCACACTCTAAAGACGTGCAGGTTTGTAGATTAATTGGCTTTGGTAAAATTGTAAATTGTCCCCAGTGTGTGTAGGATAGTGCTAGTGTGCGGGGATCGCTGGTCAGCGCGGACTCGATGGGCCGAAGGGCCTGTTTGCTCTAAAGTCTAAACTGCGAACTAAACGCTGGCACCCTCTCTGTCCTGATCTGTCAACACCTCTACCTCCTTAGAAGGGTTCGGAGGTTCAGCATGTCCCCTACAACTCTCACCAACTTCTACAGATGCACCACAAAAAGCATTTTATCGCGATGCATCACAGCAAGGTTTGGGAACAGCTCCATTCGAGACCGCAAGAAATTGCAGCAAATTGTGGACGCAGCCCAGACCATCACACACACACAAACCAACCTCCCTTCCATCGACCATCTACACCTCACGCTGCCTCGGCAAGGCCAGCAGCATCATCAAGGACCAGTCTCACCCCCGGCCGTTCCCTCTTCTCCCCTCTACCATCAGGCAAGAGGTACAGAAGTGTGAAAACGCACACGTCCAGATTCAGGGACAGTTTCTTCCCGGCTGTTATCAGGCAACTGAACCATCCTACCACAACCAGAGAGCGGTGCTGAACTACTATCTACCTCATTGGTGACCCTCGGACTATCCTTGATCGGACTTTGCTGGCTTTACCTTGCACTAAACGTTATTCCCTTATCATGTATCTGTACACTGTGAACGGATCGATTGTAATCATGTATTGTCTTTCCGCTGACTGGTTAGCACGCAACAAAAGCTTTTCACTGTACCTCGGTACACGTGACAATAAACTAAACTGAACTGTTTTACCTGCAGCGGAGACTGAAGCAGCGATGTTCGAGCCCGTGGAAGGGGGGGGGGGGGGGGGGGGGGGCACTGAACCCCAACATCAGATCGTCGACAGCAGCTACTCCTCGCCCACCGAAAATCCCCCTCCCCACAAACAAATAAAGATCTTGTTCTATAAACTCCGCATTGCTGCTGCTTTTATTTTACACCCACACCTGCTTTAGGGCAGAGACCCGGGTTCGATCCTGACCTCGGGTGCTGTCTGTGTGGGGAGTTTGCACCCTCTTACAGTTACCTGCGTGGGTTTCCTCCGGGTGCTCCGGTTTCCTCCCACATCCTAAATGCGTGCGGGTTTGTACAGGGAGAACACTGTCGCTTAATGGTCCAATGGTACTTTATTGTGCTTTTTGTGTGGAGTTGGCACGTCCTTCCTGTTACCTGCGTGGGTTTCCTCCAGGAAGCTTCAGTTTCATAAGTTCATAAGTGATAGGAGCAGAAATAAGCCATTCGGCCCATCAAGTCTGCTCTGCCATTCAATCATGGCTGATCTATCTCTCCCTCCTAACCCCATTCTCCTGCCTTCTCCCCATAACCTCTGACACCCGCACCATTCATCCTTCATCCCACATCCCAAAGACGTGCGGGTGACAGAGGTTATGGTTCAGAGGGGGGTTAATTGGCACTCTGTACCTCGGTACATGTGATAATAAACACATACACACAGGGAGAACATTTAATGATTCAATGCTACTTTATTGTCACGGATACAGCAAAATCCGTTACTGCACACAGTTCAGTACAAGTATCATTCAGCACCTCTGAAGAAGGTTCTCGACCTGAAATGTCACCCATTCCTTCCCTCCGGAGATGCTGCCTGTCCCGCTGAGTTACTCCAGCTTTTTGTGTCTATCTTCGGTTTAAACCAGCATCTGCAGTTCCTTCCTACGAATACTCAGCACAAGTATTCTCAGCAAGAGAGAGTTAGATTTAACTCTAAGGGCAAACGGAATCGAGGGATATGGGTGAAAGCAGAATCCCTCCGCCATCCAAGTTCCCCCACCTCTGACTGTCCTCATGAGAGGCAGAGCCAGTGAGCACATCTTACACGTGTAGGAAAGAGTCCAAAGCAGAGGGCCATTCCCTCTTCTCCCCTCTCCCATCAGGAAAAATACATAGAGGTGTGAAGAATCAGATTATGGGACAGTTTCTTCTCAGCTGTTATTAGGCAACTGAACCATCCTACCAAGATGGGGTGGAATTTGTTCAGTGTATTAAGGCAAATATTCTCAAGCAATGTGGAGATGGCCCCACCAGGGAGCAGAGAAAACTCAATCTCCTCTTGAAGAAAGAAATTCATAAGTTCCCGGAGCAGACTTAAGCCATTCGGCCCATCAAGTCTACTCTGCCATTCCATCATGCCAGATCTATCTCTCCCTCCTAACCCTATTCTCCTGCCTTCTCCCTAAAGCCTTTGAAAGGCAGGGAATTGAAGTGTAAGTGAGGAGAATTTTGCGAACAGTGACCATAAATATAGTTTTATAATAATTATGGAATAGGTTGGAACTCGTCCAAAAGTTTCAACTCCCACATTGTTGCAGGGATCATTTTAAATAATATTAGACAGGAACTTTCAGAAGTTGATTGGGGTTGTTTGCAGGTAAAGGGATATCTGGTAAATTGATTAGATTGCTTTAGTTTAGAGATACAGCGCGGAAACAGGCCCTTCGGCCCACCGTATCCACACCGACCAGCGATCCCCGCACACTAACACTATCCTACACACAGAAGGGACAATTTTACATTTATACCAAGCCAATTAACCTACAAACCTGTACGTCTTTGGAGTGTGGGAGAAAACTGACGATCTTGGCAAAAAACCCACGCAGGACACGGGGAGAGGTACAAATCCTGTACAGACAGCGCCCGTAGTCGGGATCGAACGCGGGTCTCTGGCGCTTTGAGGCAGCAACTCTACAACTGCGCCACCGTGCCGCCTTAAATGTGAGATGGCAAGAGTTCAGGCCCCGCATGTTCTTGTTAGTCTGCATCTATTCCGATCGTGTATTTTTGCACTAATATCTTGATATGTTGCACCGTGGAAAGGAAAATGTCAGATGGAATTTTCGCACTGTAAACACTGTATATATTTATTACTTGGACAGGGGCCACAGAGTGGCACGGGTGGGGGACTGTTTGGTGAAATTTGACAAATGTAAAAAAATTGTAATGAAATAACTTGTATAGTCTCCGAAAATGTCGGATGAATTTTGTTTGTTTGAATGGTTCAGGAATTGTATATATTTATCAATTGAATAAAGTCTATTTTGAAATAAAAAAAAAAAAAAAAGATATGTTGCACAGTGCTTTTGTAGAGTTTATACATCATTTATGTACAATTTATGTTTTTGTGTAGAATAAAAGAACTGCAGATGCTGGTTTACAAAACTTTAGACTTTAGAGATACAGCATGGAAACAGGCCCTTCGGCCCACCGACTCCACACCGTCCTGTGATCCCCGCACACTAGCACTATCCTACACATCAGGGACAATTTACAATTTTTACAGAAGCCAATTAACCTACAAACATGGTCACCATTGAGATGTGGGAGGGAACTGGAGCACCTGGAGAAAACCCAACTCAGGTCACGGTGAGAACGTACAAACTCCGTACAGGCAGCACCCGTAGTCAGGATCGAACCCGAGTCTCCGGCGCTGTGAGGCAGCAACTCTATCGCTGCGCCCTCGTGCCGCCCCAAATAGAAGACACAGAGTGCTGGAGTAACTCAGCGGGTCAGGCAGCATCTCTGGAGAACATGGATAGGTGACGTTTCACAGAGTGCTGGAGTAACTCAGCGGGTCAGGCAGCATCTGTGGAGCTAAGGAAATAGGCAACGTTTCGGGCCGAAACCCATAAGGGTTTCGGCCCGAAACTTTGCCTATTTCCAGAAGGATTTTGGCCCGAAAAGTTGCCTACTTCCTTAACTCCATAGATGCTGCTAGATATGCCATTTATTGTCACTATACATGTACAGTGAAACTGAAAGCTGCTCGTACTCAGTGCATACATACAATTTTACACAAAAAACAAGAAACAGAAAAACAAACAGAAGGGAGGGCCGGGAAGGGGGGGGGGGGGGGAATAGCTGCACCATAACTCAGCGGGTCAGGCAGCATCTGTGGAGAACATGGATAGGTGACGTTTCACAGAGTGCTGGAGTAACTCAGCGGGTCAGGCAGCATCTGTGGAGAACATGGATAGGTGACGTTTCACAGAGTGCTGGAGTAACTCAGCGGGTCAGGCAGCATCTGTGGAGAACATGGATAGGTGACGTTTCACAGAGTGCTGGAGTAACTCAGCGATTTAGGCGGCATCTGTGGCCAACATGGATAGGCCTCATCACGTGCAGGCAGATAAGAGATGGTCTTGGCATGAGGATCGGCACAGACATGGTGGGCCGAATGGCCTGTTCCTGAGCCTGTGCTGTTCTACCTTGCATGTTCACACTAATTCTATGTTATTCCACTTTCTCATCCACTTCCTAAGCAGCAATTTACAGAGGGCCGATTATACTACAAAGGCGCACGTCTTTAGGACAAAGGAGGAAGGGTGATTAGTGCGGGTGTCGGGGGGAAGGCAGGAGAATGGGGTTAGGAGGAAGAGCTATATCAGCCATGAACGTATGTCAGAATAGACTTGATTGGCCAAATGGCCTGATTCTCCTCCCATCACTTATGAACTTATGAAACCGGGGTATCTGGAGGAAACCCACGCAGGTCACAGTGAGAACGTTCAAACTCCACGCAGACAGCACCTGAGGTCAGGATCGAACCCGGGTCTAAAGCAGATGTGGGTGTAAAATAAAAGCAGCAGGAATGCGGAGTTTGCAGAGCAAGGTCTTTATTTGTTTGCGGGGAGGGGGATTTTCGGTGGGTGAGGAGTAGCTGCTGTCGACGAGTGGATGTTGGGGTTCAGCTGCCCCACCCCCCCCCTGTCCACGGGCTGGAACATCGCTGCTTCAGTCCCCGCTGTTGGGGAAAGATACACACCGTGCTATAGTTTACTTTACACGTTACACTTTAGAGACACAGCGCAGAAACAGGCCCTTTGGCCCACAGAGTCCGCGCCGACCAGCGACCTCGCACACTAACACTATCCTACACACACTCTGTATAGACCAGTGATCCCCGCACACTAACACTATCCTACACACACTCTGTACCCACCAGCGATCCCTGCACACTAACACTATCCTACACTCACTCTGTACAGACCAGCGATCCCCGCAACACTAACACTATCCTACACACACAAGGGCCAATTTACAATTTTTACCGAAGCCAATTAACCTACAAACCTGCAGGTCTTTGGAGGACCGGGAGGTAACCGGAGCACCCGGAGAAAACCCACACAGGTCACGGGGAGAACGTACAAACTCCGTAGAGACAGCACCCATCGTTAGGATCGAACCCGGGTCTCTGGTGCTGTGAGGCAGCAACTCTACCGCTGTGCCACCGTGCCACCGTAAGTTGTGACAGTCACCACTGACATCAGAAACAGTTTGAGCTGGTGAAGGACCTGCTCCCCCAGTCTCAGAATAAAAGTACGTACCTTTAGAATGGAGATGAGGAGGAATTGATTTAGTCAGAGGGCGGTGAATCTGTGGAATTCATTGCCACAGACGGCTTTGGATATTTTTAGATAGATTTTTGATTAGTATGGGTGTCAGAGGTTATGGGGAAAAGACAGAGAATAGGGTTAGGAGGGAGAGATAGATCAGCCATGATTGAATTTCTGAGTAGACTCGATGGGCTGAAAGGCATAATAACTAAGCTCATGTTATAGGAGCCGTATTAGGCCAAAAACATCCATCGACTTGGCCTCCACAGCCGTCTGTGGCAATGAATTCCACAGATTCACCACCCTCTGACTAAAGAAATTCCTAGTCTCTGGCCAGTGGAAACATCCTCTCTCTCCTCCTGCCCCACTCTCCCCCTCCTCACTGCACTTGCTCTTGGCCTTGTTGTTACTCCCGTTACACCACTCTCACTGTTACTCCATTACACCACTCTCACTGTTACTCCTGTTACACCACTCTCACTGTTACTCCCATTGCACCACTCTCACTGTTACTCCGTTACACCACTCTCACTGTTACTCCTGTTACACCACTCTCACTGTTACTCCCCCATTGCACCACTCTCACTGTTACTCCTGTTACACCACTCTCACTGTTACTCCATTACATCACTCTCACTGTTACTCCCGTTACACCACTCTCACTGTTACTCCGTTACACCACTCTCACTGTTACTCCTGTTACACCACTCTCGCTGTTACTCCCGTTACACCACTCTCGCTGTTACTCCCGTTACACCACTCTCACTGTTACTCCGTTACACCACTCTCACTGTTACTCCCGTTACACCACTCTCACTGTTACTCCGTTACACCACTCTCACTGTTACTCCGTTACACCACTCTCACTGTTACTCCGTTACACCACTCTCACTGTTACTCCCGTTACACCACTCTCACTGTTACTCCGTTACACCACTCTCACTGTTACTCCGTTACACCACTCTCGCTGTTACTCCTGTTACACGCTCGCTGCCCGGCTGTGGAACGAACGCACCAACCTGCTCAGGGCCAGTTGCAACAGTCGCAGGTCGTGTCGAAGACGAGGCCCGTGGCGCACTCTTGCACGTACGTGCGCCCGTTCACACACTGGTAGTAGACTCTCTTGTCCTGAGGGTCGACGTGGAAGCCGTTGGACTTGCCGACACAGAAGTTGGGGTTGCCGGGGCTCTTGGTGGAGTGTGTCGGGGCAGCGGTGGACGGTGCGGTGGACGGTGTGCCGGCTGTTGTGGACGACATCGGGGGGCCGGTGGGGATGGGGCCGGTGGGGATGGGGCCAGCCTTGCATTCTGGAGAGAAACAAGATTCGGTTAGTTTGCATTGAGAATTACGTGCGGCACGGTGGCGCAGCAGTAGAGTTGCTGCCTCACAGCGTCAGCAACCCGGGTTCCATCCTGACGACGGCTGCTGTCTGTACATATAAGATTGTTAAGGGCTTGGACACACTAGAGGCAGGAAACATGTTCCCGATGTTGGGGGAAGTCCAGAACCAGGGGCCACACACAGTTTAAGAATAAGGAGTAAGCAATTTAGAACAGAGACGAGGAAACACTTTTTCTCACAGAGAGTGGTGAGTCTGTGGAATTCTCTCCCTAAAAGGGTCTATTGGTGGAGGCAGGTTCTCTGGATACTTTCAAGAGAGAGCTAGACAGGGCTCTTAAAAATAGCGGAGTCAGGGAATATGGGGAGAAGGCAGGAACGGGGTACTGATTGTGGATGATCAGCCGTGATCACATTGAATGGCGGTGCTGGCTCGAAGGGGCCAAATGGCCTACTCCTGCACCTATTGTCTATTGTATGGAGTTTGCACGCTCTCCCCGGGGCCTAACATCGAGGAGCCGCCTTGTGCTGGGATCCGACTTTGGCAGCTCCAACCGCGGGAGATTGCGGACTTAACATCGCGGAGCTCGCGGTCCCTTGGTTAGCGACCGACATCAGGAGCTCCAAGCCCCAGGAGCTTCGACCGCCCCGACTGTGGATGGTTCGACGGCCCAGACCGCGCGCGGGAGAATAAAGAGGGAATGTAAGACTTTATTGCCTTCCATCACAGTGAGGAATGTGGGGGGGGGGGGGGGGGGGGGGCGCTGTGGTGGATGTCTACGTTAACTTTCATGTAGTTGTCTTGTTACTTTTATCTGGTATGACTGGATGGTAAATCACATCTCACTGGACCTTGACAATAAGGGGCCATTGAACCATTGACCTGTCTGGGGGGGGGGGGGGGGGGGGGGGGGAGGTAGTGGGAGGTTTCCCGGGTTGTCACGTCACGAGGGGAGGGGGAAGAGAATGAGGGGGAGGGGGGTTACCTGGGTTGCCAGGGCATGGGGGGTGGGAGGAGGAGAGGGTTGATGGGGGGGGGGGGAGGTTGGAAGGGGGGGGGAGGGGGTGATGTGGGAGGGGGGGGGGGGGGGGGGGAGGAGGGGGAGGGGGGGGAGAGGGGAGAAGGAGGAGGAGGGGAGAGGGGGGGGGTGATGTGGGGAGGGGTGGGGGGGGGAGGGGGGGAGGGGAGGGAGGAGGGGGGGGAGGGGGTTACCTGGGTTGATGCCGAGACCCGTGTGCAGTTTGCTGATGAGGGGGTACCGGCCCTGGTGACAGAAGGTGCCGCTGAAGTCGTCCAGGGACAGGGTCCACACCATGGCCCCTCCAATGCCGGTCTTTTTCAGCCATTCGATCTGCAGGGGAGGAGATCCAGCCTCAGTCATCGTCACCGTGTCTTAGAAACATGAGGGGGGACCTCATAGAAACATACCTAATAGTGAGAGGCCTGGATAGAGTGGATGTGGAGAGGATGTTTCCACTAGCGGGAGAGTCTAGGACCAGAGGGCACAGCCTCAGAATTAAAGTATGTTCCTTTCGGAAGGAGATGAGGAGGAATTTCTTTCATCAGAGGGTGGTGAATCTGTGGAATTCTTTGCCACAGACGGCTGTGGAGGCCAAGTCAGTGTTTATTTGTAAGGCAGAGATAGATAGATTATTGATTAGTTCGGGTGTCAGGGGTTATGGGGAGAAGGCAGGAGCATGGGGTTAGGAGGAAGAGATAGATCAGCCATGATTGAGTGGCGGAGTAGACTTGATGGGCCGAATGGCCTAATTGTGCTGCTAGAACTGATGACATTATGTGTGGAGGAAAGTGTGTGGATCACGGATCTAAAGCAGAAACAAGAACGTACCTTGTTTTCAAAACTCTTTGGGTTATCGTACCCGACCCAGTCCCTGCCCTTGTAGGCGTAGGGAACCATCTGTGGCGCGTCCCATTTCTGTGTGGCACCATTGAGGAAGAGGCAGATCTGTGGAGAGAAGGAGATGTTGGTGGTGGAGGCCAGGGCCGTTGACAAGATGGTGGCCAAGCCCAGGGACTCTGCACACGACACCGTAGATGTGGGTCTGTAATCACACATCACAATCGCTCCCCGCTGTTAAACCTCTACTCCAACGGCACCATCCCTTCCATCGCCTCCATCTACACCTCACGCTGCCTCGGCAAGGCCAGCAGTATCATCAAGGACCAGTCTCACCCCCGGCCACTCCCTCTTCTCCCCTCTCCCATCAGGCAAGAGGTACAGAAGTGTGAAAACAAACGCACACCTCCAGATTCAGGGACAGTTTCTTCCCGGCTGTTATCAGGCAACTGAACCGTCCTACCACAACCAGAGAGAAGTCCTGACCTCCCATCTACCTCATTGGTGACACTCGGACTATCCTTGATCGGACTTTGCTGGCTTTACTTTGCACTAAATGTTATTCCCATACCATGTATCTGTACACTGTGGACGGCTCAATTGTGATCATGTCTTTCTTCTGACTGGACAGCACGGAACAAAAGCTTTTCACTGTACCTCGGTACACGTGACAATAAACTAAACTCAACTAAGAACAGGGTCGGGAACAGAAATGTTGAATAAAAACGTCACCATCTGGTTAAACCACACCCCACCGTTCAGCTGACTGTCAACCCTCTTGGAAACCTTGAATGTTGCTGGATGTCATTAACGTTCAGAAGTCGTTAAAAACAATGAAAAATCAATGCAGATAAAACACATTCAACCAGGAAAGTTCTCAAATTCACCAAACTAAAGCCAATTAGTACAAAGAAAATTCCATCTACATCAAAGGGTGGCAGTGTGGCACAGCGCCAGAGACAAGGGTTCGATCCCGACTATGGGTGCTGTCTGTACGGAGTTTGCACGTTCTCCCCGTGACCTGCGTGGGATTTCTCCGAGATCTCCGGTTTCCTCCCACACTCCAAAGACGTGCAGGTTTAGAGGTTAATTGGTCTGGTATCATTGTAAATTGACCCTAGTGTGTGCAGGATAGTGTGAGTGTGCGGGGATCACTGGCGGGCATGCAGTCGTTTGTCTGAAGGGCCTGTTTCCATGCTGTATCTCTAAACTAAAATAAACTACATGATGAAACCTCATCTGGAACTCTGAGACTGAGCAGAGAGATGTGTTGAAGGCAAAGGAAGGGCTTGGGCCAGGTTTGTTCCACCCAGGGGCAGGTCCACATCTGGCAGCAACATCTGGTGGAGCGTGAGGTCCACATCTGGGTGAGTTTAGCAGCAGCTGGATGCATCAGTCTGAGGTTTGTGGGAAACAGGGACATGACTGAACCAACATGGCTGCCTCATCCATCGAGCTCCTGAACGCAGCCCGACTCACCTCAACTCTGCACGTACATCTACTGTTTAATGTAGCGCAGAGATACAGCACGGAAACAGGCCCTTCGGCCCACCGAGTCCATGCCGACCACCGATCACCCGCCCACACTAGTTCTACCTTATCCCACTTTCTCATCCACTCCCTACACTCTAGGGGGCAACTTACACAGGGCCGATTAATCTACAAACCCGCACGTCTTTGGAATGTGGGAGGAAACAGGAGCGGTCACGGGGAGAACGTGCAAACTCCACAAAGACAGCTGGCGTGGTGAGGGTTGGGGGGAGGGGTGAGTGTTGGGGGAGGGGTGAAGGGGGGGGAACAGGTACCTCGAAGTAGGCCATGAATCCGGCCTCCTGCGTGTAGTGGCCCTCGGGGCCTTGTCCGGTGGATGGAGCTCCCACCGCCGTGTTGCTGGTGCTGAGGGTGAAGGATCGACCGTAGGCCGCCAACCCCACGTTGATCTTGGCCGCCGGAGCCCCGCTCTCCATCCAGTATTTGATGGTGTAGTCCTGGCGAGAGGGAGAGAAGCACCTGAGAGCCCGCACTGCCCGCAACACCCGCTCGCCCCTTGCCGGGGTCAAACCCCACCGTCTCGCCAGCGCCTCGCCCACCCCAGCCGTATCCCACCGTGAGGAACGCCGGAGCAAGGTGGGAGTCTACGCCATGTTGGAACGTTGTCCCAGGAAATAATATCTCCGGGATGTGGGAATGTTTTCCTAGGAATTAATATCTCCGGGATGTGGGAATGTTTTCCTAGGAATTAATATCGCCAGGATGTGGGAATGTTGTCCTGGGGATGGATATCTCCGGGATGTGGGATCGCCAGTCCAGGGATAGGAATCTAGGCTGGGTGGAAACATTAACCACAACATCTCAAGGATGTGGGAATATTGTCCCAGTGCTGAATATCTTCAGAATATGGGAACACTATCTCAGGGATGTGAATCTCTGGAATGTGGGAATATTGTCCTAGGGATGGGAGTCCCCAGCATTTGGGAACTCAGTCCTAGGGATGAATGTCCGGGATGTGGGAATGTTGACCCAAGATATCTCTGGAATTTGATAACATAAATCCCAGGGTAAATATATCCGGGATGTGGGAATATTCTCAAAGCGACCGGAATGTGGGAACATCAGATGATGTGGGAACTTTATCCCAGTGTTGAACATCTCTGGGATGTGGGAATATAAGTCCCAGGGATGGGAATCTCCAGGTTGTGAGAACGCTGATCCCACTGCTCAATATCTCTGGGATTTGGGAAACTTATTCCGAGGAATAAGTGGGAACATCTCAGTGATGCGGGAACTCTGTCCCCGGCCACGAGTATCTCCGGATCGTGGGAAGGCCCTGCCCAGTGCTGAATATTCCCAAGGGATATGGGAATGCCGACTCGGGAAGCTGTGTCGCAAGGATGAGCGAACGTTGGAAATGACTATCTCCGGGAGT